>NC_043007.1:46280915-46385915 GCF_006345805.1 Octopus sinensis | reverse complement strand
CTATCAGCCAATTGCTCACACGCATTTTGCTTTCCTCTTGATTTCATCTTTACAACTACAGTTACTGCACTTCCATCATGCTGTTCAACTTAGGTATTATGCATAAACTCACTTGAAACAATTTTTCTCTCTTTCATAACAGAATGAAACTTCTTACGTCTTTCCTGGTTTTCAACGAACTTCAGCATCCAGTCGCTACATGTTTTAAGATATTTTTCCAGTCCAATTGTGGTTGTTTTGTAGGAGATTTCAAACCATATCAAGCCTCAAACACCTTGAACTCTGGATAGGTAAAGACGTCCTGCGTCTGTCTTTAGGTGGTGCATTTTATTGGAGGTCAGCAGCTTGCGGACTTTCCTGCGAAGCTTCCTTATTTCGCTCGTATTCCAGTTCGACACATTGAAACTGTAAATAACAACCGGAACTGCTAAAAAATTTATAGCTAACATATTGTTATGTGCATTTAACTCGGATTTTATGACTGCTCGAATTCCCCTGTAGCTCCTTCTTAGTCTTCCTTTTCCTACTTGCATGCAGAATGCCAGAGCCCTCATTTATTCCGAGATATTTGTAAGTTTGTTCCTGCTCGAGTTCTTATATAACTGTGTCAACATCCAACATCACTGAATATGAGGTCTTCAGTTTCCCTTTCGGGAAAGTAGCCTTGGCATATTTATCAAGAACAAATTCCATCCCAATGTCATCACTGAATGCCTTCACAGTGCGTAATAGTCTTACACGTTCATTATCGACTTTGCCATAGTGTTTCATGTCATTCATATAAAATAGATGACTTGTTTTCTTGCCGCCAATTTTATATTCTTACCCTGATCTGTTAAGTTCACTTGTTAGGGACATTAGGGCTATGCAGAAAATTAAAGGTGAAAGTGAGTTTCCTGAGAAAATGGGGCAGTTGATATTAATATTTAGAGTGGTATAACTGGAGATTCGTATTCCACATTGACATGTGCTTCAGGAAGTTCGAAATCAGAGGAGAACTTTTGAAGATATCCAGCTATTTCAAGATACATGAATGCGGTATGCTGTCGAAGGCCTTTCTATAAGCAGTCTAAGTTTGGATGGAATAGTCGTCAGTGAGACCAGGATCGAAGACTTTGAGATTTTCGCATCTCTTTGTCGACTGGAAAGGGATGTAGGGTGACACTGTTGTTCGGAAAAAGCCTGGATCTCGAGATACTGTCGGTCTTCCTGGACCCGGAAGCTATGTCGGTGGTCCTGGACGTGAGCGATAACGAAGGCGGTGCTTTTAGACTGGTCGCAGTGTATACACCGACTGGTGTAGGCCAGCCGGACTTCTTCAGACGCCTGAAGGCTTTACTAGGAAAGTTTCGCTCTTTAGTGTTAGTGGGCGATTGGAACGTCCTTTTGGATGTACGTGTGAATTGAGTGGGGACAGCGGATAGGAAACTGAGATGTTTAAGCTTCGCAAACTTGCTCAGCCTTTTCCAGCTGACGGACATGTTCAAACTGTATATCCCGAAAACTCCACTATGGACATGAGAAAACTATTCAAGTCATCCAGATCTTATCCTGATTGGGTATTTTGTAGACGAGCATAGGGTGCCCAAAATTTGAATTCATCACCTACACAGACCGCAAATTTGAAATCTGTACGATTGACCTAGATAGGCTTCATAGCAGGGAACGCGTCCTTCCCTTAACAAGTCCTTAGCAAGTTATCTGATCGATATGTTGACGGATGCAGTATTCAACAACCGATGGTGATGGGGCACTGAAACGGGCGATTAGAGTAGAAGCATTATAATTTAGCAGATAACTAGCGATAGAGAAGACTAGAGTAGAGGGAGACCTAATTAGAAAATTAGAAGAGGGACTCAGTAGAGGAATGGCGACCTACGTGCTCGCAGCGAGATTGGTTCTGAACTAATTCTTCAACACCAAGCATGAAGGTTGCATTGTCAGAACAAGAGCGCACGTTCTAAAGCAGGAGGGAAAGAAAGCCCTTCGACGGCCTCGGGTGGCCGAGGCGCAACGTGGTATTAAAATTACAATTCGGTCTTTGAAGGATCCGGACGGGTACATACAACACGAGTCAAAGCAGATGTGTGCAGAATTTCAGTGGCATTTTTCTGAACTGTACGGGACGCGTGATGGGCCGGAGGCGGAGGTGAACTTCACTTCTGACCTTGGTTTGCGGCGACTTTCGGCCTGGGACGCGGAGTTCTGCGAAATGCCGAAAACAGCTGAAGATATATGTGACACGCTGCACAAAGGAGGGGTTTCCTTGATTGGATAGTCTCCCCTTTGAACTTTATATACATATGCCAGACTTACTTGGTGAGCTATTGGGGACGTCTACCGCCACTGGTAGTATAATGGGGGAATACTCGGATCTTTGAGCCGATGTGTGATGACGCTACTGAGAAAGGATCCAAACAAGGGGGCATTGCTGATAACTTTAGGCCAATAACTTTGCTAAATAGAGATTGCAAAATTTTGGCCAAAGTGTTGGCAAAGTGGTTGGGGCTTGCCGTTGACAGACTGGTGGGTGATACACAGACTTGCGCTATCCCCAGCAGAACTACACACGGTAACCTCCACGTACCAACTTACACTGCTCTTCCCGTTGACAACACCGATCATGCATTCTATGAGACCTCTTCAACCCTAGTTTCTAGGGAAATACATTCTGTCGGTAACGCTTTTGGGGTGTAGCTCCCTGTTAATTGTCATCACTTTTCTAGTTTTCCTGTCCATTTCCTCAAGCTCGTTCTTTGTCAACCTAACACCTGCACCGTATTCCATTAAAGAAGCTCTTGTGTTCATTGACCTGATTTTGTGCTTTTCCATCGATTTTGTTTTTCAATCGATTTCCCCATAATTAACGTGTTTCGACTGAGATGTTCTCACCTAAAGATTTCTTTCATTTCACTTCCCTTGATATTGTTGCATTCAAAAATCCACAGATATTTATATATATTCGTCTCAATATCCTTGGTTTTCTTGTCATCGGGCAGCGATGCCTCTTTGTATTATAGGCATACCACACATTTTAGTCCCAAATTCCATTCAGATATCCTTCCTGAATATCTGCACTTTTGACACTAGGCCATTTATTTCACGTTTGGTCCTTCCAAAGATCTATAAATTATCCATATGTAACAGATGATTTAATTTTCTTCCTCTTTTTAAGGTGTACCCGAATGTCACTTTTCGTAGTATCTGTGTGAGGGGATCATATAAATCACAAACAGCATAGGTGGTAGGCCATCTTCTTGAAATATGACTCTCTTGATGTGACCATCACCAAAGTTTTCCACATGAAGTTAAATCTGTATTCAAGTTTTTCATTGATCTAATGAAATCTGATATGTTATCAGACGTCTGTACTAGTCATCTGTCAAGTCACTACAAGGACCTCAGACGACATGCTATTAGATTAGATTTTGTTTTCGAATGGATAACCCGGTGTAGCACATCCATGTTATTGTTGTTGTTGTTATTATTATCATTATTATTATTATTATTATTATTATTATTATTATTATTATTATTATTATTATTATTATTATTATTATTATTATTATTATTATTATTATTATTATTATTATTATTATTATTATTATTATTGAGTGAGCGAGCAGAGCATGCCATCAAAGTGACACTGGGGTAAAATATACGAAGCCCAATATACCCATCATGACTACCCGTCTGATAAAGGTACACCAGGCACATGCATCACAACCATATGTGCGCGACATGGTGATCTCATATCAAGATAAACAGCACATGACCTTGCAGGTGGAGCCCAGTTAGAATTTTCTTCAGGTCGAGTAACCCATCCCGCTCAAAAGGTCCCTGAATAAGGGTTGTTTAAGGACGTTGAACGAAACACCCATGTTTCCAGAGGTGAATTATTCAAACACCAAAGAATCCTTCTCAACACATGGCTATGATGCTCCCCCACTACTTCTGCTCGTGATCAGAGATGCACCTATCGTCAGCCACTAAGAGACATGCTCAACTGGTTAAGGTCAAACAACTGACAAGCAAATCTGTGGTATTGAGCAGAATATTTGCTGTAGCCCATCTTTTATACCAAGACAAAACAATGTATTATTATTACTATTATTATTATTATTATTATTATTATTATTATTACTATTATTATTATTGTTGTTGTTGTTGTTGTTGTTGTTATTATTATTATTATTATTGTTATTATTATTGTTGTTGTTGTTATTATTATTGTTATTATTATTATTGTTGGTGTTGTTGTTGTTACTATCATTGTTTCTGTTGTTGTTATTGTTGTTGTTATTATTATCATTATTATAATTATTATTATTATTCTATGTTTGACTTTTGCTTTATGTCTGTACTAGTTGGCTCCAAGTCTCACCCAGAGACCTCAAGAGACAACAAGTTGGAAGTTCTGTGCCATATATTTGGTTTTTTTTTTTTGGTTTTTTTTTTCCTTTTTTTGGTGTTGTACTAGTGAATGTCTAATACATAAAAATATATAAGTAAATAAATAAATAAATAAATAAAAGTTTGTTTTAAACTTTGGGATTACATAGAGAGTATTTTGCGTAGGATATGAGCAGTTCCCGTGAGCACTAACTTTTGAATTTCTGCCATTTTGGGGTTTCCTGGTATCTGAGTTAGGTAGCAATCAGTCCCTTTCGCTATCATTCCCAGGGCACCTATGATAACAGGTATTGTTTAAGCCTTCAGGTTCCACATTTTGCTGATTTCTATTTCAAGATCTTTATATTTGCTCAGTTTTTGGTAGGTCTTGACAGATACGTTTATATCGATTGGGGCAGTCATATCAATGAGGAGGCATGTTCTTTGTCTGAAGTCTTTCAATATAATGTCTGGCCTATTTGCATCTATCTTCCTGTCAGTTTGAATGGTGAAATTCCAGAGGAGTGAGATGTGGTCATTTTCAAGCACTGGAGGTGGATTGTGTTCCCACCAGTTTTTTTCATGGGGCAAATCCAGGTTTTTGCAAATTACCCAGTGAATATATTGTGCAGCTCTATCATGCCTACTGAGGTACTCTGTAGGCGCTAGAAGACTGTATTTGGAGACAACATGGTCAATGGTTTCATTTTGTTGTCGGCATACACGACATGTTGGGCTACTGCCGTTCTTTAATATGTTGGCCTGGTAGTTTCCTGTTGGTAGGCATTGATCTTGAGCTGCTATGATAAACCCCTCAGTTTCAGATTTTAAGCCAGAAGCCATTAGCCATTGATGGGTCAGGGCTTTGTCGATATCTGCATTATTCGCTCTCTTTGGGTATTTGCCATAGAGAGGTTTTTCTTGCCATTTATTATTCAGAATATCTAAGGCCACAGTTTTGGCACGGGTTTTCATGCGCCTAGCTTTTTCTGTACTTGTTTCTTGTATATCTATCTCTAATTCCGAAATTGGTTGTATTCGGAATTCACTTAGATATTCCTTTGCCTGTTTTGTGACTGAGTATGATGCTTTCTTGTTTTCATGTTTTGAGACAAGTTTTAACATCCAGTCCTCAGAGTTTTTCAGGTAGGTGTCTAGGCCAATTGTAGCAATCCTCATTGTTATTGCCAGTTGCAAAAGACCACGGCCTCCCTCTTTTTTTTCTTGGCAGATAGAGTCGTTCTGTATCTGCCTTAGGGTGGTGCATTCTTATTTTTCTGTCGAGCTGACATATTTCAGTAATTGACCAGTTAACAATATTGAAACTGTAAGTCACGACTGGTATGGCTAATGCATTGATCGCTTCGATCCTGTTTCTTGCATTCAGCTCTGTCTTGAGTATTGCTCTCACTCTTCGATAGCATTCTCTCCTGATCCTTTCCTTCATCTCTGAATGCCATATTCCGTTCCCTTCAATTACCCCTATTATTATTATTATTATTATTATTATTATTATTATTATTATTATTATTATTATTGTTGTGTTGTTGTTGTTGTTATTATTATTATTATTGTTGTTATTATTGTTGTTATTATTATTATTGTTGGTGTTGTTGTTGTTACTATTATTGTTATTATTATTATTGTTGGTGTTGTTGTTGTTACTATTATTGTTTCTGTTGTTGTTGTTATTGTTGTTGTTATTGTTGTTGTTATTATCATTATTATTATTATTATTATTATTATTATTATTATTATTACTATTATTATTATAATTGTTGTTGTGTTGTTGTTGTTGTTATTATTATTATTATTATTGTTATTATTGTTGTTGTAGTTGTTATTGTTGTTATTATTATTATTGTTGTTGTTGTTCTTGTTACTACTGTTGTTATTGTTGTTGTTGTTGTTGTTGTTGTTATTATCATTATTATTATTTAAGGCAGCGCGCTCGTAGAATCATTCAGACGCCGTGCAAATGCTTAGCGGCATTTCGTCCGTCGTCACGTTCTGAGTTCATATTCCGCCAAGGTAGACTTTGCGTTTCATCTTCTCAGGGACGATAAAGTGAGTACGAATGAAACACTGGTGCCGACGTAATCGACTAGCAACCTAACCCAAAATTGCACGCTTTCTGCTTATAGTAGAAAAGATTATTATTATTATTATTATTATTATTATTATTATTATTATTATTATTATTATTATTATTATTATTATTATTATGATTATTATCATTATTATTATTATTGAGTGAGAGAGCAGTGCATGCCATCAAAGTGACACTGGGGTAAAATATACAAAGCCCAATATACCCATCATGACTACCCGTCTGATAAAGGTACACCAGGCACATGCATCACAACCATATGTGCGCGACATGGTGATCTCATATCAAGATAAACAGAACATGACCTTGCAGGTGGGGCCCAGTTAGAATTTTCTTCAGATTGAGTAGCCCATCCCGCTCAAACGGTCCCTGAATAAGGGTTGTTTAAGGATGTTGAAAGAACCACCCATGTTTCCAGAGGTGAACTATTCAAACCCCAAAGAATCCCTCTCAACACATGGCTATGATGCTCCCCCACTACTTCTGCTCGTGATCAGAGATGCACATATTGTCAGCCACGAAGGGACATGCTCAACTGGTTACGGTCAAACAACTGACAAGCAAATCTGTGGTATTGAGCAGAATATTTGCTCTAGCCCATCTTTTATACCAAGACAAAACAATGTACATGATAACACTTCCAATCAGTTAAGATCAGAAGCCATGAGAGCCACTATTATTATTATTATTATTATTATTATTATTATTATTATTATTATTATTATTATTATTATTATTATTATTATTCTATGTTTGACTTTTGCTTTATATTTGTACAAGTTGGCTCCAAGTTTCACCCAGAGACCCCAAGAGACAACAGGTTGGAAGTCCATGTTTTTGTTATGCCTAGTGTGCCATATATTTGGGGTTTTTTTTTTGGGGGGGGGGGGGTTGTACTAGTGAATGTCTTAAAAAAACGAAAATTACGTTGGTTTTAAACCTTGAGATTACTTAGAAAGTATTTTGCGTAGGATATGAGCAGTTCTCGTGAGCACTATCTTTTGAATTTCTGCCATCTTGGGGTTTCCTGGTCTCTGAGTTAGGTAGCAATCAGCCCCTTTTGCTATCATTCCCAGGGCACCTATGATAACAGGTATTGTTTAAGCCTTCAGGTTCCACATTTTGCTGATTTCTATTTCAAGATCTTTATATTTGCTCAGTTTTTGGTAGGTCTTGACAGATACGTTTATATCGATTGGGACAGTTATATCTATGAGGGGGGGCATGTTCTTTGTCTGATGTATTTCAATATGATGTCTGGCCTATTTGCATCGATCTTTCTGTCAGGTTGAATGGTGAAGTTCCAGAGGAGTGAGGTGTGGTCATTTTCAAGCACTGGGGCTGGTTTGTGTTCCCACCAGTTTTTTTCATGGGGCAAATCCAGGTTTTAGCAAATTACCCAGTGACTATATTGTGCAGCTTTATCATGCCTGTTGAGATACTCTGTAGGCGCTAGAAGACTGCACTTGGAGACCACATGGTCAATGGTTTCATTTTGTTTCTTGCATACACGACACGTTGGACTGCTTCTGATCTTTAATATGTTGGCCTGGTAGTTTCTTGTTGGTAGGCATTGATCTTGAGCTGCTATGATAAACCCTTCTGTTTCAGATTTTAAGCCAGAGGCAATTAGCTATTGATGGGTCAGGGCTTTGTCAACATCTGCATTATTCGCTCTCTTTGGGTATTTGCCATAGAGAGGTTTTTCTTGCCATTTATCATTCAGAATATCTAAGGCCGCATATTTAGCACGGGTTTTCATGCGCTTAGCTTTTTCTGTACTTGTTTCTTGTATGTCTAATTCCGAAATTGGTTGTATTCGGAATTCACTTAGATATTTCTTTGCCTGTTTTGTTACTGAATATGATGCTTTCTTGTTTTCATGTTTTGAGACAAGTTTTAACACCCAGTCCTCAGAGTTTTTCAGGTAGGTGTCTAGGCCAATTGTAGCAATCTTCATTGTTATTGCCAGTTGTAAAAGTCCACGGCCTCCCTCTTTTCTTGGCAGATAAAGTCGTTCTGTATCTGCCTTAGGGTGGTACATTCTATGCATTGTCAACAGTTTTTGTATTTTTCTGTCAAGATTACATATTTCAGTAATGGACCAGTTAACGATATTGAAACTGTAAGTCACGACTGGTATGGCTAAAGCATTGACCGCTTCGGTCCTCGCATTCAGCACTGTCTTGAGTATTGCTCTTACTCTGCGATAACATTCTCTCCTGATCCTTCCCTTCAACACTGAATGCCTTATTCCGTCCCGTTCAATTACCCCTAGGTACTTGTAGCTCTCCGCTGGGTCTAATTTGTTATAACATTCTGCTGGTCAGGGTTAACATTAGATATTTCCGTCATTTTTCTTTTGATACAGGTAGCTTTTGCACATTTATCGAGGCCAAATTGCATTCTGATGCCATCACTGAATTTTTTGACAATCGCTAGTAAGCCCTTGAGTTGTTGGTCATTCTTTGCAAAGAGCTTTAAATCATCCATGTAAATGAAATGATTTATATTTTTATCAAACATTTTATATCCGTACTGCGCGTCATTGAGCAATTTTGAGAGAGGTATCAAGGGTAAACAAAAGAGGAGTGGTGATAGTGAGTCACCCTGGAAAATGCCACATGAAATTTTTACATCACCAGCATTTAGAGATTCATTGTCACTGTTCAAAGTTAGTGTGGTTCTCCATGATCTCATACTTACAGACAAGAAGTCTCGCAGAGTAGGCGCTATTTTATACATTTCCAGGCATTTCTTTATCCAGCTATGTGGTAGGCTATCAAAAGCCTTTTTACATTCTATCCAGGCTATTGATAAGGTTTTGTGTTGTTTGTGACAGTCTTCTAAGATCATATTATTGATGAGTAGTTGATCTTTACAACCATAGGATCCACGTTTACATCCTTTCTGTTCATATGCTGCTGTCGATTAAAAAGCTATAGGTATATTCCGTCAGGACAGATGTTAGCATTTTATACATAGTTGTTATGAGTCTATAGTTTTTTGGTTCATTTGTTCCTTCACTTTTTGGAAGCAGGAATCTTAACCCATTAACTAGCCAAGGAGGCATCCTACTAGGGTGTTGCAAAACATCATTGTAAAATTCTGATAGCAGTTCATGGCTCTCTGGGAAGTCATTCAACCAGAAGTTACGAATTTTATCCTTTCCTGGAGACTTCCATTTGCTTGACCTCCTGAGAGCAGATCTTATATCTTCTTTATTATTATTATTATTATTATTATTATTATTATTATTATTATTATTATTATTATTATTGTTATTATTATTATTATTATTATTAATAATATTATTATTATTATTGAGCGAGAGAGCAGTTCATGCCATCAAAGTGACACTGGGGTGTAAAATACACGAAGCCCAATATACCCATCATGACTACCCGTCTGATAAAGGTACACCAGGCACATGCATCACAACCATATGTGCGCGACATGGTGATCTCATATCAAGATAAACAGCACATGACCTTGCAGGTGGGGCCCAGTTAGAATTTTCTTCAGGTTGAGTAGCCCATCCTGCTCAAACGGTCCCTGAATAAGGGTTGCTTTAGGATGTTGAACGAAACACCTATGTTTCCAGAGGTGAACCATTCAAACTCCAAAGAATCCCTTTCAACACATGGCTATGATGCTCCCCCACTACTTCTGCTCGTGATCAGACATGCACATATCGTCAGCCACTAAGGGACATGCTCAACTGGTTAAGGTCAAACAACTGACAAGCAAATCTGTGGTATTGAGCAGAACATTTGGTTTTTATTATTATTATTATTATTATTATTATTATTATTATTATTATTATTATTATTATTATTATTACTATTATTATTTTATTATTATTATTGTTATTATTATTATTATTATTAAGGCGGTAAGCTTTGAGAATTGATTGCACGCGGGGCAAAATGTTTAACTGCATTTCGTCCGTCTTTACGTTTTCAGTTCAAATACTATATATTTAAAGAAATATTTGCCATAAATTCTTCTAGGGTACTTTAGATATCTTCTGAAGCTGCAGACAATATACGGTTTGTCAAGTTTGAACATCCTTAATAATATACTGTGATAGTCATTTCAAGTTTATGCTACTTCTCTCCAACAGACCAAAAGAGTGCGTTCATCAAAAGTTGCTGAATTTGACTAATTGCTTATAGAATAAATGCAAAAATGAAACAATAAAAGAATTTTAATTACTTGGGAAGACGTACGCACTCGACATGAAAATTAATTACTTTTTGACAGATAATTAATGGAAAGAATTCTATTGATACGCTTAAAAGTTACAACTATGCGTAAATGCATATTTACAACTGTGCGCAAATCCTATCTATTATCTATATCATAGGTGCTGTCCATAAACCACTAGATTTGTTTAGCTGAATAATGTAACTTAAAATCTCTTTTGAACTTTGTACACATTATTTATTGCCTCTTCTAGTTTAGAGGAAATGCAATGAATTTTCTAGAAATATTCTATTCATACATCGTTATGTTCACGTTAACGTTGCCTTTGCAGGCTAACAAATTTTGCTAGAAATAATAGTTGGATCACGCTCGAATTCAGTCCTGTTTTGTATGAAAGCAGATGACACATTTGACAGTATAGTCCTCGAGGCAATGGACTCATTGAAGGTGAAGCCAGTAACGGTCGTTATTAAAGATCTTGTCAATCAGTGATGTTAGACGGTGGCTAGCTAGGCAAGAACAAAAACTATCAGCAACAATATTTTACTGCTGAAGACTTGCTGAGATATAATAGCCATTCTCTATTAGCATAGCATATAAGATATAAATGACAGGCGTGTTCAACTGGTGATAGCCTTATAGATTGAATATTCCAAAGGCTTGCATTACGTCTGACATCACCAACATTCCTTTCAAGGAAAATTATTTATAACTCTCTAATACACCTGCTAACTGTAAACAAGTTCAAGGTCAGGGCGTAGTTCAGTAAATGCTTGAAGCGTTCATCAATTAATTGCCATTGTTTAGAGAGCTGACAACGCTGAAGAAAATAACCTCCCAGAATCTTGAACATTATTCCAGCAATTACACTGTTGGATCCTTCCATCTATAATTTAGTATTTGTAGGATTCTTACTTGAGTGTGGATATACATGTATTCCTTGCTTTTATCCATCAATGGAGCCTATTAGTCATTAATCTGTTTTTAACTACATATCTCCAGAATTCTCTCTCAGTGGCATTGTGTCTCGATAAACACACACACACACATATACACACATACATACATACACACGTAGACATACACTAATATATATATATATATATATATATATATATATATATATATATATATATATACACATATACATATACACACGTAAACAGGCACGCCCACATACTCAAACGTATACAGATGATTTCGTTAGATTAAAGGCAAGTGCATACTAATGATTAATAGTTAATTATTTCCGTTTATTTAATCATGATTCAAAACAATGGCACTAAGAAGTAATATTCTCTTTAACTGATGCTAGTTAAACACGAAAATTTTAATTAGCGCATTGCAATCATTTAAAAGTTACTACACTTAATGCCACCTACTTTAAAACATTTTAGACAGAAGTATTTTAATATTCCATATGTTACTGTATCTAAATAAGACACGCACAGACTGGCAGGGTATATTTATCATCTATGAAAATTAATAGGAAAATATTCGCAGAAACCATTTTCAAATACGTTCTACATAAATACCTCAACTTGCAGTTGAGGCAATTGCCATTAAAATTCAAGGAAACCAGATAGGACTTGTGGATTCTTTCAACGTGCCTACGTGACTTAAATGTAATAGTAATAAAACCATAAATTAGCAATGCATGTCTAGGATAGTGGTTGATCTGAAGACTAAGGTCAATTGCATCATGTGAATATATCCTATTCAGAAATCGTGGAGGTGATGATTATGCTTTTACATGTTAAGTGACATTTGGACCGCCTGTGAATTTTCATCATGAAAACATACAAAGTATACAGCAGAAACAAGCAGGGTGTTAATCAAAAATAAGAAATTCTGGTGATGATCTGTTTAACACTACATCGATTTGACTGTGAAAGAAAATAGTCCATGATTGTGAGCGAATTTAATAAATTCATATAACTTCAAAATGTTAAGCCAAAATCATCCCTGATCTATATAGGAATAGACACAGCAATGATTTCACTGTACTTTATTTACAGCTACCATTGCTCTGATTCTGTTCTTCCGCGTTTACCCTTAGATTGAGTGACTAGTTCACGTGATATGAGGACATGTTCGCAAATTAGTGGGCTTATATGTAACATATTTTGGGGCTAACCTTTTCTGAAACCTCTATACTTCGGCCAAAATACCACCCTCTGTACTTAACCCACAAGAGAGTACCTTGCCATGTACTATTGTGTAGGGTTAGAATGGAGTTGGGGTTAGTAATGACTAAGTTTTAACTTCACATGACCCTTAACGAATGAATTATTGACATGCATCTTGGCCATTGGAAAAAATTAAAAACTTTACCTAAAATATATTTTGCTGGTAAAAAGGGTATTTACATTATTATATATGTACTACTGAGAAGAGTTAATACAATAGGAAGAACGTCGAGTAAAATGATCTATGGTAATTTCCCGACCCTGCATTCAAATCCCGCCGAAGATAAGTTCGCGTTTCATCGTTCTGCGCAGAAGAAAATAAAGTGTAACACAAGTATTGGGGTCTATGGTACGACTAATACTCTCTCCTCCAAATAACTGATCTTACATTCTATAATAGAGATTAGCATTTTAACATACTACGTACTTAATTATCAAACTAGTGGTGAAGAATGAGTGGTCTATTTCATTTACGTTAGTCCTTCATCTTTATTCACTATAGAGTCAGTGTTCTCTTGTGAGTTATTGAGTATACAGGTCTATGATGATATTTCGACATAGGTGGATGAAACGTTTTTGGATAATAGCAACTATTCTGTCTAGGGGATGTATTTCTCTGGAAGAAAAACATGGGTGTAACTTTTATACACACACACATACATACATACATACATACATGCATACATACATACATACATACATACATACATACATACATACATACATATGGGCGTGGAAAAAATAGCACTAATGTAGCATTAGTGACAGGAAATTTATTCCTGATATCTCCTTAATCCAGTATCTAAATAAAACTCATGATCATATGTTAGAATGTATTTCAATATACTTGTAGTTATTGTTATGAATATACATTTAGACTATAATTTATAAAACTATTAGATTAATAAATTAATATAAACATCTGCGCGATATTAATTAAGCAGAGTCTGGAAACGTAGGAAGCAAGTTTGTTTAAGTACGACATGACGTTATCATATTAAAATATCCTTATAAAAGCTAAGATTTTACAAAAAGTCATGTTCGGTCTTATAATCAAAACATTGTGTTGTTCCTATAACGATCTTTATAAAGGAATGTGAAATTTTCACGATTTGGCTGAGTTGTTAGCTCGCTGGTCAAAATGCTTAGCGGTATTTCCACCTTTCGGGGTCGATAAAATAAATATCACTTGGGTCGATGTAATGGACTTATCCCCTTCTCCGAATATACTAGTCTTGTGCCTAAATTTGAAATATTATTTGTGTGTTTAGGTATTACGCAATCTTTAACGTGGTGGAAAAAATGATTAGCGGCATTTAACCTGGATAAAAAATTCCTGCGTTGAAATCCCACTGAAGTCAACTTTCTCTGTCATCCTTTCGGGGTTTCTGAAATAAAATCCCAATGAAGTGCCGGTATCACTGGAATCGACTTGTACGTTCTCTTCAAATTTGCTGGCGTTGTGCAAAAATGAGAAAGTTAGAAAAATTATTATTAAATCTAAATGTATCCAAGCTTTCATAAAAGTATAGATGTACATAAAATGAGAAAGTGAGAGTAAGATTACTGGCTAGATAAATGAGCACCGAGATAGGCATCCATCTTTTATATATTACTTGTTTCACTCATCAGACAGCAGCCATATTGGGGACACCGTTTTCAAGGCTAGGGTCGAACAAATGGACCCAGTAACTACTTTTTCTAAGTCTGGTACGGGCACGTAAACAAACAAACAGGCACCGATTGTCAAGTGGTGGTAGGGTAAATACAAACAATGTCATACACACATTGGTACACATACATGCACACACATACACACACACATATATTTATATATACACACAAATATATAGTACAGGCTTCTTTTTGTTTTCCTCTCGCGAATCTACTCTCCAGGCTTCAGTCAGGCCGGACCTACAGTAGACAAGACTTGCCGAAGATGTCCTGCAGTAGGTATAATGTTGGAACTTTGTGATTGGGAAGCAAATCTATTACCGCTGAGCTACGTATTATATTTAACTTATGTGTATTTAACAACACCCGTTCAAACACCTAGTAAGCTGCAGTTCAAACGAAATTAGAGATATTTGCTTTTTCCGGTAATAGTACTAAGAAGAATAAATTATTTTTCTTTCGAAATTATCAGATTTACACCATCCGATGATTTCATAATAATTTCAATGAGTAATATCAACAACACGGTCCTCTGTTAATTTTGAAATTACATTATTTTCATCTTTCATGCTGCACCGCTCATCGACATTCATGGATATATGAAGTGCAAATTGTATTTACAGCATGAGAAAAGATTGCAAGCTCTGCAGTCGCACCGATTTCTTTTCAGAAAGAACGAATGTTCAAAGCCGCGATAAACATATTTAGCGATGCTTAAATATGAAAGATAGGGTGTGTGAGAAGAATAACTCCGAGTAACTGCTTGTTATGTATTTATCTACGCTAAGCGTCTGAAAGGTAAAGGTGACAAGTATAATTTACGAGAATGCATATAATAGATCATAGGCAATCATATGTAATATATTATCTAGAATGTTCTTCATTCAGTCACAACTACACAAATCCTATGCTTCAGAGGCAAATTTTATTGAAGCATATTTTATTTCTGTGGTAAACGAAATACTTCCTCACATTAAATACGAAATTAGCTAGCGTTATATACGTCATTGAATGAAATATTAGCCTCACTGGTAACCGAAACCGTTTCGCTGTGACTGATTGCTACGAGGATAATTGTTTCTCTAGCAATCGTCACTGAGACACATAATATTTGAACAAAAGGAAACAGTTACATTTCCTAAGAATTTAACGACTATGTAAACGTATACATTTGATGAAAAATCCGAGATGAGTAACTTAACGGTGAATGCCGCTTTTGATTGATATATCTCCTGAATTTCATAGATGAATTTTAAATTCTTAACACTATCACATTCCATTTGATAAATTGTATAAAAGGCAGCATGTATCTTGTCTAGCGTATATAAGTAGTAAATATCGATAGTTATATTAATGCATATGTATATAATAAATGTATATTTGTACTGTGCGTGTGCGTATATATATATATATTATATATATATATATATATATATATATATATATATATATATATATATATATATTAAATATGTAATATATATATATAAATATGTATATATATATATAATATATATATATATATACATATATATGTATATTATATATACATATATATGAGCCTCTACTTTATACACACACAATCATGGCGCGCACGCACACACAGAGACACACACGAATACATGTTGTACAGTCAACTATTCTTATGTCAAATCGTCATTTCCTAAATTTTCAGTTGCTAATATACTGCAATATAAATATTCGAGAAATATTTACGATAAGAGGCGATGCAATATATATATTTGTATATATATATATATATATATATATATATATATAATATATATATATATATATATATATATTATATATATGTTTGTATGTATTACGTATATATATATGTATGTATTTATATATATATATTATATATATATAATATATATATATTATATATATATATATACATATATATGTGTTTGTATGTATATATATATGTATGTATGTATGCATGTATATATAGATATATATATATATATTATATATATATATAAGTTTAACAATTAAGGATAATCTCTTAATAAGGATCTTAACAAGAAATTATCAGGTAGCTAGCGTGAAAACCTCATAAAAGAAAAGAATCCGAAAATAATTTTTTTCTTCTGAACAAATTAATTATATCTATATTGTATAGAGGGCATTATTACACATAAATGCCCACACTAGGAGGGACAGAGTCATTACTACCAAAATTATACTAATCATCCCAAATGCAGTTTTTCAAAGCAAGACATTTAAAAATGAATTATGTTCTGTATCACCGTGATTTCACATACAACTTGCGTCTAATGATCGTCAGCAGAACTGATTCTGAATACATCATAAATAAACTAACCTTACGTAGCGAAGACGAACAGACAACTGCTCTCTCCGGCCAAGCACATGGAATGTCTATAAATCATATATCCGGTAAATGGCGGCTTTTTACGAACTGCATGTCGGTAATGAAAATTTTCGGAATAAGTTTAACAATTAAGGATAATCTCTTAATAAGGGATCTTAACAAGAAATTATCAGGTAGCTAGCGTGAAAACCTCATAAAAGAAAAGAATCCGAAAATAATTTTTTTCTTCTGACAAATTAATTATATCTATATTGTATAGAGGGCATTATTACATGCCGGAGAGAGCAGTTGTCTGTTCGTCTTCGCTACGTAAGGTTAGTTTATTATGATGTATTCAGAATCAGTTCTGCTGACGATCATTAGACGCAAGTTGTATGTGAAATCACGGTATACAGACAAATACATAATTCATTTTTAAATGTCTTGCTTTGAAAAACTGCATTTGGGTATGATTAGTATAATTTTGGTAGTAATGACTCTGTCCCTCCTAGTGTGAGGCATTTATGTGTAATAATGCCCTCTATACAATATAGATATATTAATTTGTTCAGAGAAAAAAAAATTATTTTCGGATTCTTTTCTTTTATGAGGTTTTCACGCTAGCTACCTGATAATTTCTTGTTAAGATCCCTTATTAAGAGATTATCCTTAATTGTTAAAACTATTCCGAAATACTTTTCATTACCCGACATGCAGTTCGTAAAAAGCCCGCCATTTACCGGATATATGATTTATGACATTCCATGTGCTTGGCCGGAGAGAGCAGTTGTCTGTTCGTCTTCGCTACGTAAGGTTAGTTTATTTATGATGTATTCAGAATCAGTTCTGCTGACGATCATTAGACGCAAGTTGTATGTGAAATCACGGTGATACAGAACATAATTCATTTTTAAATGTCTTGCTTTGAAAAACTGCATTTGGGTATGATTAGTATAATTTTGGTAGTAATGACTCTGTCCCTCCTAGTGTGAGGCATTTATGTGTAATAATGCCCTCTATACAAATAGATATAATTAATTTGTTCAGAAGAAAAAATTATTTTCGGATTCTTTTCTTTTATGAGGTTTTCACGCTAGCTACCTGATAATTTCTTGTTAAGATCCCTTATTAAGAGATTATCCTTAATTGTTAACTTATTCCGAAATACTTTTCATTACCCGACATGCAGTTCGTAAAAAGCCCGCCATTTACCGGATATATGATTTATAAACATTCCATGTGCTTGGCCGGAAGAGGTTGTCTTTGTCGTCTTCGCTACGTAAGGTTAGTTTATTTATGATGTATTCAGAATCAGTTCTGCTGACGATCATTAGACGCAAGTTGTATGTGAAATCACGGTGATACAGAACATAATTCATTTTTAAATGTCTTGCTTTGAAAAACTGCATTTGGGTATGATTAGTATAATTTTGGTAGTAATGACTCTGTCCCTCCTAGTGTGAGGCATTTATGTGTAATAATGCCCTCTATACAATATAGATATAATTAATTTGTTCAGAAAAAAAAATTATTATTTTCGGATTCTTTTCTTTTATGAGGTTTTCACGCTAGCTACCTGATAATTTCTTGTTAAGATCCTTATTAAGAGATTATCCTTAATTGTTAAACTTATTCCGAAATACTTTTCATTACCCGACATGCAGTTCGTAAAAAGCCCGCCATTTACCGGATATATGATTTATAACATTCCATGTGCTTGGCCGGAGAGAGCAGTTGTCTGTTCGTCTTCGCTACGTAAGGTTAGTTTATTTATGATGTATTCAGAATCAGTTCTGCTGACGATCATTAGACGCAAGTTGTATGTGAAATCACGGTGATACAGAACATAATTCATTTTTAAATGTCTTGCTTTGAAAAACTGCATTTGGGTATGATTAGTATAATTTTGGTAGTAATGACTCTGTCCCTCCTAGTGTGAGGCATTTATGTGTAATAATGCCCTCTATACAATATAGATATAATTAATTTGTTCAGAAGAAAAAAATTATTTTCGGATTCTTTTCTTTTATGAGGTTTTCACGCTAGCTACCTGATAATTTCTTGTTAAGATCCCTTATTAAGATTATTCCTTAATTGTTAAACTTATTCCGAAATACTTTTCATTACCCGACATGCAGTTCGTAAAAAGCCCCGCATTTACCGGATATATGATTTATAAACATTCCATGTGCTTGGCCGGAGAGAGCAGTTGTCTGTTCGTCTTCGCTACGTAAGGTTAGTTTATTTATGATGTATTCAGAATCAGTTCTGCTGACGATCATTAGACGCAAGTTGTATGTGAAATCACGGTGATACAGAACATAATTCATTTTTAAATGTCTTGCTTTGAAAAACTGCATTTGGGTATGATTAGTATAATTTTGGTAGTAATGACTCCGTCCCTCCTAGTGTGAGGCATTTATGTGTAATAATGCCCTCTATATACAATATAGATATAATTAATTTGTTCAAAGAAAAAAATTATTTTCGGATTCTTTTCTTTTATGAGGTTTTCACGCTAGCTACCCGATAATTTCTTGTTAAGATCCCTTATTAAGAGATTATCCTTAATTGTTAAACTTATTCCGAATACTTTTCATTACCCGACATGCAGTTCGTAAAAAGCCCGCCATTTACCGGATATATGATTTATAAACATTCCATGTGCTTGGCCGGAGAGAGCAGTTGTCTGTTCGTCTTCGCTACGTAAGGTTAGTTTATTTATGATGTATTCAGAATCAGTTCTGCTGACGATCATTAGACGCAAGTTGTATGTGAAATCACGGTGATACAGAACATAATTCATTTTTAAATGTCTTGCTTTGAAAAACTGCATTTGGGTATGATTAGTATAATTTTGGTAGTAATGACTCTGTCCCTCCTAGTGTGAGGCATTTATGTGTAATAATGCCCTCTATACAATATAGATATAATTAATTTGTTCAGAAGAAAAAATTATTTTCGGATTCTTTTCTTTTATGAGGTTTTCACGCTAGCTACCTGATAATTTCTTGTTAAGATCCCTTATTAAGAGATTATCCTTAATTGTTAAACTTATTCCGAAATACTTTTCATTACCCGACATGCAGTTCGTAAAAAGCCCGCCATTTACCGGATATATGATTTATAACATTCCATGTGCTTGGCCGGAGAGAGCAGTTGTCTGTTCGTCTTCGCTACGTAAGGTTAGTTTATTTATGATGTATTCAGAATCAGTTCTGCTGACGATCATTAGACGCAAGTTGTATGTGAAATCACGGTGATACAGAACATAATTCATTTTTAAATGTCTTGCTTTGAAAAACTGCATTTGGGTATGATTAGTATAATTTTGGTAGTAATGACTCTGTCCCTCCTAGTGTGAGGCATTTATGTGTAATAATGCCCTCTATACAATATAGATATAATTAATTTGTTCAGAAGAAAAAATTATTTTCGGATTCTTTTCTTTTATGAGGTTTTCACGCTAGCTACCTGATAATTTCTTGTTAAGATCCCTTATTAAGAGATTATCCTTAATTGTTAAACTTATTCCGAAATACTTTTCATTACCCGACATGCAGTTCGTAAAAAGCCCGCCATTTACCGGATATATGATTTATAAACATTCCATGTGCTTGGCCGGAGAGCAGTTGTCTGTTCGTCTTCGCTACGTAAGGTTAGTTTATTTATGATGTATTCAGAATCAGTTCTGCTGACGATCATTAGACGCAAGTTGTATGTGAAATCACGGTGATACAGAACATAATTCATTTTTAAATGTCTTGCTTTGAAAAACTGCATTTGGGTATGATTAGTATAATTTTGGTAGTAATGACTCTGTCCCTCCTAGTGTGAGGCATTTATGTAATAATGCCCTCTATACAATATAGATATAATTAATTTGTTCAGAAGAAAAAAATTATTTTCGGATTCTTTTCTTTTATGAGGTTTTCACGCTAGCTACCTGATAATTTCTTGTTAAGATCCCTTATTAAGAGATTATCCTTAATTGTTAAACTTATTCCGAAATACTTTTCATTACCCGACATGCAGTTCGTAAAAAGCCCGCCATTTACCGGATATATGATTTATAAACATTCCATGTGCTTGGCCGGAGAGAGCAGTTGTCTGTTCGTCTTCGCTACGTAAGGTTAGTTTATTTATGATGTATTCAGAATCAGTTCTGCTGACGATCATTAGACGCAAGTTGTATGTGAAATCACGGTGATACAGAACATAATTCATTTTTAAATGTCTTGCTTTGAAAAACTGCATTTGGGTATGATTAGTATAATTTTGGTAGTAATGACTCTGTCCCTCCTAGTGTGAGGCATTTATGTGTAATAATGCCCTCTATACAATATAGATATAATTAATTTGTTCAGAAGAAAAAATTATTTTCGGATTCTTTTCTTTTATGAGGTTTTCACGCTAGCTACCTGATAATTTCTTGTTAAGATCCCTTATTAAGAGATTATCCTTAATTGTTAAACTTATTCCGAAATACTTTTCATTACCCGACATGCAGTTCGTAAAAAGCCCGCCATTTACCGGATATATGATTTATAGACATTCCATGTGCTTGGCCGGAGAGCAGAGTTGTCTGTTCGTCTTCGCTACGTAAGGTTAGTTTATTTATGATGTATTCAGAATCAGTTCTGCTGACGATCATTAGACGCAAGTTGTATGTGAAATCACGGTGATACAGAACATAATTCATTTTTAAATGTCTTGCTTTGCTTTGAAAAACTGCATTTGGGTATGATTAGTATAATTTTGGTAGTAATGACTCTGTCCCTCCTAGTGTGAGGCATTTATGTATATATATATATATATATATATTTACTTGTATATGATTTACGATATTGTTTGTTGGAGAAATGCTCTAGTAAATGCCATCATGATTTTGTATTCTCCCGAAAGGAAATTGGAAATAAAATGTGATATTCTAAGCCTGTCAAAATATTTATACATACAAGTAATTGTACGAATAGGTTGCTTGGACATTTACGTCAGGAAATCAATGTGTACGAACATATTTCGTATTAGTGCTTTAGATGTATTAAAACAGATGTGTAAATGTTCTATTAAGAAAAAATTTGTAAACTTCCGTGTTTTCTACTTTCTTCTGGAATTTTAAAGAAAACTCATTGTATTCAGTTGTCGGTTATCCTAAGCAAAGTAACAAAGAATCAGCATCAGATTCCTGAGAATGACATCGGTTTCAGTAAAGTAATGACAGAATAACAATTATAAATATACACATGCACATACATATATACATAAAAGTTATATGAATCTTTTCTTTCCCTGCAATGATTATACTTGTATACACACACACACACACACACACACACACACACACACACATATATATATATATCATTTGAGATGTAAATATCGCAGAAACAACATAGTTAAAGCAAGTGAAACTGAACAGGCTTAATGTTGTGTGACATAAGATTTATTCCTCCGAACTTGAATGAGAAATTCAAAAGTATGTGGATTCTATGAACGATTTCACAAATGTCCAATATGTGTAACGACTGAGATACACCAAACGTCAAGTCCGTAGTCCAGCTCCACCCAAACATGCTGCTGCACGTCTTGGGTAACTGTCTCTAGTGCGGTAGTGATTCTTTGCTCAGTGTCATCAAATAAAGTGTCCTGCAAGACCTGTGCCTACTTTTTCAGGATATTTTTCTACAGATTCAGAAACATACTGCCACTTTGCCAACACTGATTTTATATCACTCGTAGAGATAGCCTTTTCCGTTACACTGTCCTCCCCCGGGGAACCTATCACTTCCACCGTATAGTAATGCTAATGCTCATGAAGCTGCAGGAGTTCATCTGTTGTCAGCTGATTTTAGTATTCCTCGACGAGATTGTTTATCCCCCTTCTCAACCTCGAGGCTTATGGTCTTGCCAAGAGACACTCGACTACAGGTGTCTCAGACTCAAAACCCATGGAGTCTCTTTCTTACACGCAGTCAGGCCAGTTTCCTCCATGCAGGATTCAGCGTTCTCCTCGTTACATTCTGCCAGACCATGTCTATGATTTTCAGGCAGTTAACAATGTTGTAATACTCCTTCCAAAATTCACGAACGATTAGATTTGTATTTTCGGTGTCTACAATGCACTGACGAAACAGGTGTTTGGTGAACGATTTCCTAAAATTAGAAATCACCTGTTGGCCCATGGGTTGCAAGATAGGAGTGGTGTTGCGTGAAAGGTATAGAGCTTTTATGAATTATGAATTTAAATTCGGCCAGAATATCATCTTCGAAGTTAAGAAGGTGAGTAGGAGCATTGTCGAAGATGAGGAGGCCTTCAGAGAAACATTCTCCAGATGGTACTTTTTTCACTGCTGGTCCGAATATAAGGTTGACCCACACGGCGAACAATTGCCTGGTGACCAAGGTTTTACTGTGGTTGCTCTCTCCACGTGACCTTCAGCTTCTCCTTCAAGATTTTGTGCGACTAGAACGCTCGTGGGTTTTCGGAATGGTACACGACGAGCAACTTAATTTTCAAGTTTCCACTCGCATTAGACAGTTAGTCTAGCTTTCAAAATCTTCAGCTGCCTTCTTGTCAGAACTCACTGCTTCTCCATACCCGCCGATGCTATGAACAACAGTCCGATTCTTGAAATTATCGAACCAGTCACGACTGGCCTTAAATATGCACGCTGATGTCTTCCTTCAATTCTATCGTAATCAGCTTTTCCTTCTCAGCACTGACCTTTGCACTAACCTTCTTAGGACAAATGGCTAAAACAAGCAATTATTATAACATAATACCAAAAACTCCCAAAACCAAAATAGCACTGGTAAAGACACAGCAAGGATATTGCGACGATATAAACACGTGCACTGAGCAAAAGCTGCGCTTGTTGGTAGTGCGTTTGCGAGCTCAGCGCTGACTAGCGGTCGCTTGTATGAAACTCGCTCGTACTGTGGATTTCCACTCGTACTTTCAGACGAAAAATTTGCACGAGCCTCAGCTCGTACAGCAAATTACTCGTACAATGTGATACTTGTACGGCGATGTTCTACTGTGTTTATACATTTTTTCAAGGACTGAAGCTTTCAATTTAGGAGAGAAAATTTGTAGGTCATTAATGTTTGAAATAAGATGAAACAAAAGGAAATTAAATCTAAAAGTATACAGTTATAAAATTAAAATTAGAGTACAAAATACATTATTCTATGTAATGCGAGTATAAATTAATGGATTTTCTTCCAGACTTGCAAGTCTAACTATATGTGTTCTTTAAGACAAGGAATACACAACACAACAATAAAGCAATAAAATAATAGAACAGAAATCATTTCCAGAATTAAATAGGGAGAGTATAATTTGATAAATATTAATATGAAAAATAATGAGAACTTTGGATATCCTTAACAAAAAAAAAGGAAAATGGACGTGTGATTAGTCTTATTTCTGGGCATACGTTTAAAATTATCGTTAAAAGATGCGGCAGGCAAAATGCCATCTATAAAATTCATAGTTGGCGTAGGGATACGTTTAAATATATTGAAGCGTTAGGCAGTTTATAGATGGTGGAAGGTTCAATTACCCACTTGCAATCCCCCAGAATATACTTAGCAAAATAGGAAGGATCATATCATCAATATCTTCAGATGAGACGGCATTTCGTAATGCCGCGCCGTACGATAATGACGCACTAAGAAACAAAGGATTCTCGGAGAAGATACAGTATAGCAAAACGAAAATGCCCTTAGTAGAACACGCAGGACTAGAACCAGGAGAGTTTTGTGGTTTGAGCTGGCAGAAACGTTTGAACGCCGGGCAAAATGCTTAGCAGTATTTCGTCTGCCGCTACGTTCCGAGTTCAAATTCCGCTGAGGTTGACTTTGTCTTTCATCCTTTCGGGGTCGATAAATTAAGTACCAGTTGCGTACTGGGGTCGATCTAGTCGACTGGCCCCTTCCTCAAAGATTTCGGGCCTTGTGCCTAGAGTAGAAAAGAATATGATCACTTTGCTCTATTAATTTGAATCGACTACACTATTACGCCAAGGGCATTGTTGTTGGGAGATACGCTTCACCCACATTAAAATGGCTAGGTAGATACATGCCATCGCAGGTGTTTAGTGAAACATACACAAGAAATACTTGATTCTGACAACGAGTTTGTCATTGAAGGAATGTCAAGCTCTATACAATTTCAAGATATCTAGATGAATAGATTGTCTACCATTGTTCTGAAATAAAGATTTCTACATTTTCAATATAAGATATCTATTTTTGTTCGAAATACATATTCATCAATTACCTTACACCAACGCCCTCTGCCTGCCTTTTTGTCTGTCTGTCAATCTCTCACACGTTTTCTTTCTCTCCTCTCCCCCTCTCTCGCTCTCTTTATCTGTATATGTATATATATATAGAGAGAGAGGGGAGAGAGGGAGAGAGAGAGAGAGACAAAGACAGAGCGGAAGAGAGAGAGAGTGAGGGAGAGGGCGAGAGGGGAGTGACAGAGACAGGTTTTATACTGCATCTAGTCGCTTTCGTTAATATGTATATATATATGTGTGTGTGTGTGTGTGTGTGTGTGTGTCTTATGTGTCAGGACCAGCTGTGCATCTGGGATATATTTACTGCTGAGTATTATCAACGAGATTCTACACCAGTGTGTGGTATTGCCCCCACTGGGAGCGGTAGAAAGTTTCAAGGAGGCGTTGAAGGAAAATGGGAGTGTAATGGGGTAGCGATTCATGTAACAATTGGGGCGAGAATGGGGGAGCGAATCATGTACAACAAAATAATGGATTCATTGGGTTAAGTTTTATTTGTGAAATACAGTTGATTTGAATTAGCTTCAGAGAGAGGTCTATGTTTGTGACAGTTAGTTCCGGCGGCAGCGCTCGGTGTCAAGGGGCAGCAGACCGAAAATGTTTGGGAACCACTGTGCTACACCGTTGATCCACAAGTCAGGAATATACTCACCATTAACATCATTTTCCATCCGGCAATCTAATAGTAATGAAGATAACGTTTGAAATTTATAGTGAACCTTTAAACTATCCTTGTTCAATTTCGAAAAATCAGAGAAGAGGGCTTGCAAATTATCCTCAATAATAATGTGATACTAACCGATATTTTTTTTTGTTTCTTTTCTTGTCGCATTCACTTGTTTCTCTTTTTCTTTAAAACTTTCTTAATGTGTCTTTCGTTCTTACTTTTCCCTTTCTTTCTTATTTTCTTTCCTTCTTTCTTTATTTCAAATATCCTTTTACTTACAATTTGTTTTCATATTAAATCCATTTCGTTTCTCGATTATATTTGTGTTTATATCTATACAATCTATTCAACAATATTTTCCTGTATGAAATGCCACAAGATTAATAGATTCCCCAAGATATTTTTGCAAAACTGAAACCGCAAGTCTTTTCATCACTGACGTACAATTTATTTATTTGTTATCTTGTATACTCTCCTTCACGTTGTATTTCTGTACAACAAATAAGTATTAGCTGTGTGAGAACTGCAGTTTTTTTTATTTTTTTTTATTTCTTCCTATCGCTACATTTATCATTCTTGATGTGTTTCGATGTATTTATCCATTTCCATGCGTTTCTGATTATCGTTATGTTTGCCAGTGCAGTCAATTTTATGTCTGCAATGCTATGGTATAATATCCAATACTTCATATATAATTAAACTTTATTAAATACACTGGACATAATTATATGACTGTCTTGCAGTATAATGTTTCGATGAACAGGCAATATAAATTTTAACAGTCTTAGCGAAATAATCGTGATTGAGATTTTATCCATTCTGACATTTTATACGTGTTTCCTGTCTGTTGTCTTAGGTGTGAATGTAATTGTGATCGGTCGTACACACTTTATTGTTCCTTCCGATCTTGATCCAACGAAACATGTACGATGCGACTGCTGCAATGAGAGTGGCGTCATTAGCACTGGGTTTATGATTTTTGTTCTTTCCATACGATTCAGTAGATTAACGTGAAACAAAGCACACAACCTGCGGCGAGCTACAAGAAACAATCCACCTTCGCAATCTATAGACCAGCCCCAAATCAACTAGCTCTCTATAAAATGTGAATTCCACTAACGCTTCAGTAATATCTTAATCAAAATGGCTGATGGTTTTATTTTAGTTTCGTAAATAAGGCGTTTCGATTTTAGAAAGCTATTTAGAATAATGAATTTATACACAGAATATCAGTGGACAGGGAGAAGTGAATAATCATATATCTTTATACAAATATATCACAAACATACAAACACACAGACAGATTTGGTTTTTTATTGCATCTAACTGCCTTCGTTATTTGATATATATATATATATATATATATATATATATATTATATATATATATATACATAAAACATGGCGTTCAATTAAGGAATAATATATATATGCATATACAGGTACAGGACGTCATCAACAGTAAACAATTAGAGAACGATGGGTTAGAAAACAGTATAGAGTAAAGTTGCATCAAAAAGGTTAAGATAAACTTACTTCGAAATGGATACGTGGTGTAAATTAAATAATGATAATAATAATAATAATAATAATAATAATAATAATAATAATAATAATAATAATAATAATAATAATAATAATATAATAATAATAATAATAATAATAATAATGATCAAGAATGGAACCGAAAATTATATGAGAATGATCCCTGGCTTACCATCCCTACAAGAAGTGCAAAAGATTGTCTTCAGTGGTACATCACACGTATTGAGAAGAGCATTGTCGATGTGAGAACTGTTGCTGCTCATGTATTTTAATTTAACTTTAAAAAAAAAATTTTTTTAAATGAACGAACTACTGAGTTTGGTTTAATGGCCTACCAATGCATACTATGAGTATCTTTGCCCTAGGAGTCGGGAAGACACTCGGCAAGAAATGGAAGCAAATTTGAAAGAAGAAAAAAAGTAATAATAATAATAATAATAATATTAATAATAATAATAATAATAATAATAATAATAATAATAATAATAATAATAATAATAATAATAATAATAAGAAGAAGAAGAAGAAGAAGAAGAAGAAGAAGAAGAAGAAGAAGAAGAAGAAGAGAAGAAGAAGAAGAACACCGGGGACGTTTAACGAACAGGAACACCTGGGACGTTTAACGAACAGAACACCGGGGACGTTTAACGGAACACCGGGGACGTTTAACATGTGAGGGCGATAAAACAGTGCTCCGAAATCTATCCACAAACATCGGAAACAAAGACATCGCATGGAGCTAAAAAATAACTGACAAAAGATTGGACTATATCCGAGATAATAATACTCATTGAAATTTATTATTATTTTCAAAACGAAATGATGTATTTTAACTCGATATCATCTCTACCTCTAACACAACACATGTAAACATGCGTGATACATTACGATCCATTAACACCAGATCGACTCCGGCCCCATACACCATGTACAAAAGAACTACGAATAAGTTAAATAATACCGGTATTATTCAACCCAAGAATAAAAATCGGGGAGTACGTACATTAAACTTACAACATAAAATGTACGAAAAACTACACGTGCAAAACAATGTGACAACAGAAATGAACGGACCGATACCCTACGAAAATGACGACCGACAAAATAATGGGCCGGACGCTGTTCCTGATGCCCCGCAAATAAAGCCAAAAAGGCATAAATGGACACGTGAGGAATATATTTCAATCCTACACGCTTACTTTACAGCAGTGCTCTACCCAAAGAGCGAAAACACAACAACATATACATATAAAATATGGAAGAAAAATAACATAAATAAAGACCTGGATACAGCAATGAATCCTAATAAACTAGCAACTATACCTAGATATATTCTCAACGCTAAAAAAATATCAGGAATAGAAATAGAACATTTAAAAAAAAATACATCAGGAAAATGTAGATAGAAGCCACACAACAATGCCAAATAATATAAACACTGAAACAGTAAAACATGAAGACAAACGTAACATTTCCAACAAAACCGATGTAGACCAAAAACAACAAACCCAGACCGTAAGGATGCATAATAATACACGACAAACAGCAAGCCAAAACACGACAAACAAACATACAAATCAGAAAGGAAGCGACACAAATCTAAATCCTGGAAACAACGAAGGGGAGCCTAATAATTATGATACTATAAAAAGTAGAATAATCAAAGAATGAAAATCACAGAGCTCAAAATGGACCACCGACCATACCTCCCAAAAATCAATATAGACAAAACAACAACACCAATTATAAACAGCATAAACCTAGCCGTCACGGAACTAATAGCCATTGAAACAAAAAAGCGATATCACTGAGCTAAATGACTTAGTAAACGCAGCAGCCACTGCAGCCACAAAAGAAGTTGGATACTCACTCAAACCCATCCAAGCAGGAGTACCGCCACCCAAACAAACCCTGTGGATAAATAACATCCAAAACAAAATACAAAAATTGAGAAAAGATCTGTCGATTCTTAATGAAATCAGTAGACAATCAACGCTACTGAGCAAATAAAAAGAAAACAAAAATACTCCGCAAATATAACATCACAGAAAAAGATTTAAAAAAAGCTAAAGCAAGGCATCCTTGCCAAAGCACAAAGTTTCCGCTGGTACGAGAAACGCCAACGTTTCTTTGAACAAAACAAACAGTTCAACTCCAACCCCCAAAAGTTCTAACAAGAACTTGGCAAAAATAAAATAGAAATCAATGCAGCACCAACAGCAGAAGTAGTGGAAGAATTCTGGAGAGAAATATGGTCGGCGAACGAACAACCAAAAACAAGGAGTATTAAAACAACAAACTCAGCATCTGAGGAACTTTGGACCCCCATAACAACTGAAGAGGTCACCCAGGCACTACAAAGACGAAGCAACTGGAAGGCACCTGGGCATGACAAGATCCCCAACTTCTGGTTGAAATATCTAACAGGAATGCACAAAATCTGGCTGAAAACCTTCACAACATACTAGCAGAGCAAGAGACAATGCCTGAATGGCTCACGAAGGGGAAAACCATCTTAATTCCCAAATCAAATGAGACAGCAAAACCAGAAAACTACAGACCTATATCCTGTCTCCCTACAATGTACAAGGCATTTACTGCAGTGATATCGCAAAGATTGAACAAGCACCTGGACGAAAACAACCTGTTTCCAGAAGAATAGAAAGGATGCCGCAAAGGCTCATATGGCTGTAAAGGATCAACTAATGATAAATAAAGCCATAACTGAAGACAGCCACAGAAAGAAGAAAGGCCTCGGTATGGCCTGGATCGACTACAAAAAGGTGTTTGATAGCATCCCCCACACATGGATCCCCGAAACACTAGCCATTAACAAAGTAGCACCAACAATTATAAAATACATAGGACACTGTATGAATAAATGGCAGACAGTGCTACAGCCCCAAACAAAAGAGGGACTTTTGTGAAAACCAAAGCCATCCCCATTAGAAGAGGAATATTCCAGGGAGATACGCTCTTTCCACTCCTTTTCTGCTTGGCACTGTCACCTCTATCAGATATGCTGAACAGAACTGGATGCGGATATAAATGTTACGGCAAAACGATCAGCCACCTTTTATATATGGATGACCTAAAACTATACGCTACAAATGACAAACAGCTGGAAACACTAATAAAGACAATTCATGGATTTACCGAAGAAATAGATATGAAATTTGGATTAGAGAAATGCGCCAAAGTAACCCTGAAAAGAGGAAAACTAGTTAAGAGTAGCAACATCACACTAGATAAAACCAATGAATTAAATGTATTAGACCAAAGCCAAACTTAAAAATACTTAGGAATCCATGAACTAGATAAGACACAACACACACAAATTTGACCTACTGTAAATCCTAAATTCTATTTTGGTATTCATGGTAGGGCCGCTTTTTGTGTTATTTGTCCGGTTCTCCATGTTTTGTCTGTCGTTTACGTATTTAACCGATTTCTTTTCGTAAGTCATGTTGTTTGCTGTAGGTGGTGTCCTGGACCCATATATGCGTATCCATATATATATATATATATAGATATATATATATATATATATATATATATATATATATATATATATATATATATATATATATATATCTATATATATATATATATATATATATATATATATCTATATATATATATATATATATATACCGGAGTAAACACATAAATGTGAAACAAGGTGGAAAAAAAGAGTACTCAAATACCAGTGGTAGAGTAATATGCTTTATTTAAAGCAGCAGAAAATTCAACAAAATCTGTTATTCTGAGTTTCTCGTTGCCGTTCAACAGACAGTTTTTGTTAGAATGGAACTGATATATCAATTGATATATCGGTTCCATTCTAACAAAAACTGTCTGATGAACGGCAACGAGAAACTCAGAATAACAGATTTTGTTGAATTTTCTGCTGCTTTAAATAAAGTATTATATATTATATATATTGTATATATATATATTATATATATATATATTATACGAATTATATATATATATATATATATATATATATATATATATATATGTATATATATATATATTATATGTTATATATATATATATATACATATATATATATATATATATATGAATATACAGCAGGGTACAACACCATAAAGTAAACATTCAATCCTCAGTAAATGTAAGTAAAGTGTGTGGTATGACCTACATTGCTAGAAATAGGAGTAAATACTCCTAGTTCTGCCAGAAATGGTATGAAAACAAAAGAATGAATGGGACCTAAATATTATGTAAATAACGGAATTTAGCTGTAATATATGTGACAATTATTCACTTGCCATAATAAAACTAGGAGTTTCGGATGCCGGGGCGGAAACCTACTCCGGCATCTCGTCAGTTAACAAGGCATTCAAAAATGCTATGAAAATGACCGTTAAACAAAGGTAAATTGATATGTGATTGACTGTTATTAAGACAAAAATGTTATGAGAATGACCGTTAAATAAAGAAAGCGAAGTGGAGAAAGTAAAAAGTAAAAATGCTCACAGAAATCGCGTATGTGCGCATGTACATAGATATACACGCGCGCACGCACACCCACGTAATGTGCCTATATGCCTATGCGCACTCACACTCGCGTGAAACACATACATGCACACCAACACATACGCCTATATAAGTCGCCATACATGTACACATATACATATCCGCACACACACGCGTTCATACACATACACATAACTATACGTGCACAATTATATTCAAATACACGTCTAAATACGTACCTGCTATATATGCATATGCTCACTTGCCTTCGCCGGATAAAGCCATCGCCTTCTCAAGCGAATTTTACAAAATTAATACAGAAGATATGGACATAATTTTCCATGCTAGAAAGACTTTACTCTTCAGTGAGAACGCAGAGTTGGCCAAGACTACCGATACAGAGGGTGCTTTTCATGTGAGTATGGGGTCATATGATGGAACAGACATATGCGAACTCATTGGACTATTCCTATTCGATAAGTTGGACAAGACTTTTCCTGACGTATATTTCTCCATTTACAAAGATGATGCCCTAGCTTTAAACACAAATAGCAATGGACTAGCACAAGATCGGTTTAGGAAGGACATTATCGAAATGATGAAAATTTTCGGTCTTAGCAACCTGACGGTTGTCAATTTCTTGGATGTATCCGTAAATATAAATAAGGATATTTAGAAACCTTATAGGAAGCCCAACGATAGACGTAGTTATATTAATTTGGGTTACGGCCATGCCCCCAGTGTTTAAAAATTTAGTTAAAATCATTAGAAAAGAATTTGTAGCCTTTCCTCCGATAGAGACATTGCCCCAGTATATAATAATGCTCTAAAAGATAATGGATTTAGCGAGGAAATAACCTATACACTTATCACTTGTCCAATAATAAATAAAAGGAAACATAGGAATAGGAAAACTATCTGGTTCACACCCCTTACTTTCCCGAAGTGACCTTTCATATAGGTAAATATTTCTTATCACTTACAGATAGGCATTTCCCAATCAATTATAATTATAGAAATCTCTTCAGCAGGCATAACCTAACAATTAGTTTTAGCTCAACTAATAATTTTAAATATATAATCGCACACAACACACAAAAACAAGAAAATGAAACCAGCTGTTCATGCAAGAATAAAAATTTGTGCCCCACTAAATGGAGCTTGCATGCCTGAGATCATCATTTATGAAGTCACCGTAAACACTACGACCACTAAGGACACAGTTTCGTCAAAGAAATATGCGGGTCTTACAAAGGGGAATTTTAAGATCAGGTTCAACAATTACACCTTGAGCACTGGGATAAAAGAAAAACGACAAAATTACCCAGTTATATATGGTCCTTAAAAGATAAAGTTGTCAGTTACAACATCCATTGGAAGATCTTTGCCAAGTGTAATCCTAACAACAACGGTAGTGAAACGTGCAGTCTTTGTGATATGGAAAGACGGCTCATCTGGAAAAGCAGCTTAGACCCCGCTACATGTCTAAATTCAAGAACTGAACTTTTTGTATCAGGTCCATATATGGCTAAATCTTTGTTAGGCTTTTGGTCCCCCTAAGATAGAACTTGCTTTTTATATTGTGTCCACGTACATGAATTTTATCTTTCTATATTTTTAAATATATTTTTACATATTTTTTATATATTTATATATTTTTATCTTTCGTTACTTTTCCTAAAAAAGCCTTTACTATTTTTTTATTTACAATATGCATTTTTGTTGATTTCCTTACTTTTCCCTTACATTACCCTGTGCAGTTTCTATTTTCTTTTTGTAACATATTTCTATTATATATATATATATATATACGAGGGGTTCCTTTCAGCTTCCGTCAACCGAATCCACTCACAAGGCTTTCGCCGACCAGAAGCTAAAGCAGAAGGCACCTACTCAAGTCCCTCGCAGTGAGACTGAAGCCAGAACCATCTGGTTGGTACGCAAGCTACTTACCACACAGCCACTCATGCCATTATATGTGTGTGTGTGTATTATATCTATCAATCCATCTCTATCTCTCTCTCATTCTCTGTATATATATATATATATATTTCTTTGTGTATGTACGTGTGTGCATATGCGTGTGTGTGCGTGCGCACGTGTTTAGTCTATACATGTATGTACATTTAATGCTTGCTGCAATAAATGGTGAATTGCATTGAAATAAACTGACTTTATGGAGGTAATAAATTTCTTAAGCAAAATGAACGCGTAAGAAATTTGATCAGGTTTAAGAAAGTAATAAAATATTGCCAAAAAAGCCATAAATAAGTAGTGGTATTATGTAGTTTTCTTTATTCCATTGTGTATTTGATATTTTCTATGAAGTTCTTATATCTAAAGTCACGGCTTTTCTAGTAAGTTAATATTTCTTCTGTAATTACTGAAGTTGAGTTATAAATTAGTCTTTTCATTCCAATGTCGCTGATACGTTTGCAGTTGTGATATATAAAGTAATTAACCTACGGTATATATGTTAGAGCTATCTGTCTGCGGCAAGACGCTCTTGACAACATCTCATTTTCTCTTTACAGTGACACTCGCAGTTTGAGATTGTTAAATGTCCACCAGCCAATACAGCCGGCTCGCACGCACACATATCCCCCACCACACACATACCTATCCACCACTCACCACCCACACGCTCACACACACTGCACCAAACGCACATACAAGCACACACATACGCATACATGTATATATTTATTTCTTTAATGCTCCCACAAGAGTATAAACATAGAGGGGACAAACGAAGGCAGACAAAGGGATTAAGTTGATTACATCGACCACAGTGCTTAACTGGTACTTATTTAATCGACCCCGAAAGTATGAAAGGCAAAGTCGACCTCGGCGGAATTTGAACTCAGAACTTAATGGCAGACGAAGTACCTATTTATTTACTACCCACAAGGGGCTAAACACAGAGAGGACAACCAAGGACAGACAAACGGATTAAGTCGATTATATCGACTCCAGTGCGTAACTGGTACTTATTTAATCGACCCCGAAATGATGAAAGGCAAAGTCGACCTCGGCGGAATTTGGACTTAGAACGTAACGGCAGAGGAAATACGGCTACGCATTTCGCCCTGCGTGCTAATAATTCTGCCAGCTCGCCGTCCTGCATATATGTATATATATATATTTTTTATTGCCCACAAGGGGCTAAGCATAGAGGGGATAAACAAGTACAGACAAAGGGATTAAGTCGATTACATCGACCAGAGTGCGTAACTGGTACTTAATTTATTGACCCCGAAAGGGTGAAAGGCAAAGTCACCTCGGTGGAATTTGAACTCAGAACGTAACAGCAAACGAAATCCCACTAAACCTTTCGCCCGGCGTGATAATGATTCTGCTAGCTCTACATACATCTATGTGAGAGCAATGGAAACAATATGTAAGAAACGGCACGCTAGTGAGACCGACACATTTAACGAATGTATTTTTAACACTTAAAAGATAACAATTGGTGTGCGTGCGTCCGTGTGTGTGTTTCTGTGTTTATGTATGTGTGCGTGCGTATTGAGTCATCCCATACATAATGCGGATTTTTCAATTGCATGAACTAAAAGTCAGAGGGGGACGAGAAAAACTACTTGAATCAACCACCTGTAAAAGCACGTAGTAATTTTACCTTTTTATTCTTACTGCAAGTTTTAAAGGTGCTGTTCGATTTAACAGTTATATTTTCAAAGCTATTATAATGGAAATGACAAATGACCATATTCGGATTATTTTGTTTCTTGAGTTCACTAAAGGCAACAATGCAATGGAAAGTGTGAGAAAAATTAGTGCAGTATATGAGGATCGGACAATAAATGTGAGATCCGGGAAGATCTATACAGCTGGACGGGGACATCCTGCAAACCCTGGAAGAACAAAATCTCATCGTAACTATTGCGCAAGTGGCAGACAAACTTGGATTTGGTAATTCAACCATTCATCGACACCTGCATGAAATCGGAAAATGCACCAAATTGGGTGAATGGCTTCCTCACAAACTTTCCGAGTCCAATGCTCGGCCACATACAGCGAGGATGACATTCCAAAAGCTGGAACAGTTTAAATGTCTCACCCAACATATTTGCCGGACATTCTCCCATCTGATTATCATTTATTCTGCAGTCTGCAAAATCATTTGAACGGATAAAATATGAATTCTGTAGACGAGTTCAGAACGGTATTGGAGGAGTATTTTTCGTCACAGACAAGTGAATTTTGGAAGAGGGTCATTGCATGTCTATAAACTTAGAACATCAGTGCAGTTTTGCTTCCCAATCTCTCATTCTTTAGAACTGCTGTCGCAACAGGTATTGTATTAGAGTCACCAAGAGTAATTAGCTTGTCTTTGTTGGTAACGTTGTTGATGACATCATTTAATTCTTCATAAAACTTATAATTGAACTCATTGGTATTGCTTATGTTGAGGGCATCAGCTCCGCCTGTGGTGAAAAGCAGATGCCTCATCATCGACAGAGGATCATTTAATTCTTATGTGAGGTGTAGCAGTTTGAGCTCACCAGCAAACAAGGTTTGCACTAAAACAAAACAACTCCAGACTCGCATTTCTCTCCATTATGTAACCCTCTTGGAACTTGTAGCCAGTACCATTTTCACAGTGTTAGCCCTCACCTACTGGCTTGAGATGATTTATGACAGAATTGCCGATGTTCTACTTTGCAACTTTAATTCCAATAACTTCTGTCCGACTTCAATTTCCACCTCACTTACCACTCTGCTTCTTCCATCCTACCCATGCTCCGTACTACTTCTTATCGCATTATGCGTGCCACCATTCGTTCTAATATCTCTAAAATGCACACCCTCGACTGCCTCATCCCTCTCAATTATTCTACATTTTTCTCCTGTGTTTCACATCCTGCTGCACATTCCACTCTACGCTTCATAATCCATTTAAATCATAGTTTTCATAGTTCCTCGCTCGCACTAAACAACATAAACTCCACTCACTCCTTCATTCCACATCCCCAACCAACACCTCACACCCGATGTCACTACACCCACCCTTCCTCATGTCCATTCCTCCCAGATATACTCCCCCCTCATCCACATCCTACTTTTCGTTACTCCCACACCCCACGCACTTATTCTTCATTTTCCTCCCAGCCTCCCATTGCCCCCACCATCCCGCCTACATGTAACTCATCAACCCTGTCCTCACGTCAGTCTGTTGTTATCATTCATCCTGATCTTTACTTACAAGCACTCTTTTGTAAGTAAAGGTCTGCGCTTCATACACCTCATTCCATCCAGTAACGAACTTCAGACCCGTGCGGACATTCATAGCTCTGTGCGCCGCTTCAGGCTATATGCACTATTCCACAGTACACCACTTACATCTAATGAAGAGGACTGCTTCACCGAGCAACCCACTGGACGCCAGCTCCTGGTCAGTCCCAAGCAGTTGATCATTTTACCAAGAATCTACCAATGTGTTGTGGACCGGTTTGACATTCGCAGGCGTCCCCGACACTTTCGCCTCTCCTCGACTGAACTCTCAGCCCTGCGATGTCACTAACTCCACAAAAATATTATCATAAAATCGGCCGACAAGGGTGGAGCCGTAGTGGTGTAACGCCCAGACCTCTACAACTTCAAGACACCTCCTACTATTGCCCTCTGACCTCCAGCCCCACGCCAAACTACCAACAAACTGTGTCCTCCACTATCCATACCCACATCTCCCGTCTCCCATCACCTCCAAATTCATTGTCCGCACTCCACGCACCCCCACCATTTACTTTCTTCCCCAAATCCACAAGCCCATCATCACTGGCCGCCCCATCGTCCCCGCCTGTAACTGCCTCGACCGCATCTTTGACACCTAGTGGCTTTCCTCCCCTCCTCTCCCACATCCATGGCACTAACCATGCTCTCAGTTTCTTTAACACTTTCTCCCTTTCTTCTGAATCAAAGACGAATACGAGATTTTTCTCTTACGTGTAAGTTGTATTTCTTAGATCCATTAACATATGGCTCAGATTTCTCCAACATTCTCCACTTAATTGCAAGTGGTCTGTAGTTTGACTTCAAACTGCATAAGTGGGTAATCAACTTCGTTGCATTATTTTTTATCTGTTGTGTATTTAAAATGATATTTATCTTTCACTGAATGGAATACTTTTTTTGCGTGTTTCTCCCACTATTGGATCTTGGAAATATACATGTGTGTGTGTGTGTGTGCGTGCGCGCACGCGTATATGCATATATGTATGTTATGACATACGCGCATATACTATTTTCAGAAATATAATTTTACATGCATGCATATTACCATCTACACACGCACTCAACCCATATCCATACATATATGCGTGTATGCGTGTTATGTATGTATAAATGTGTTTTTCACCAAACCACCTTTTGCATTAAATATGAGGGAATGCGTACGTGTATGTGTGCAACCGTGTATATGTGTGTCTGTCTGCGTTCCTATGTTGTTTTCCATGACTGTTAATATTTGTGCTAACATTAGATAAGATAAATATATCTTAAAACTTAAATTACATATCTTCTTTTTTTACATTATTATTTCTTTATAAATATCTTTTCTAGATGGTGGTTATTACCTAATGGGATTCTTCTGGTAGAATGATCCTCAATTAAAACCCTTACTAATAAAAAAGGGATCTTACTAATAAACGACACGCCCATTGCGGAAGCTAAAAAGACGTCATTTGTTGACCACCCTTGAAAGTACTGTGTTCTATACTTGATAATATAAAGTCTAGCGTTTTTGTTCCTTTATAGATATGCAGTCTATCAAACTGTATAAATATCTTTCTAATTCATCAATTGATTTGAAATGGAAATAGTAAAAACAAAGTAATAAATAAAAGAGATATTTTTACGTCTTACATATCTTTCTTTATGCTTATTCTGCAAATATATTGCTTGCTGACCACCTATGCTAATGCGATCGAGGTAAAATCAAAAGTATATATGGAAGTAATAAAACGAATGCTTTTCTTAATTTTCCAGCAAGCAATAAAGAAAAATCAACTATTAAGATGTGTTGGTGCATTTAATTAAATGGAAGCAAGAACCATAAAATCTAGTCTAAAGTTTTCAGAGTTATTGTTTGCATTCAGAGACGATCTCGAGTCATGTATCTGCATATATTTTTATCATTCTTTTACCAGCTGTGGTATCTCTTTGTGCGATAATTTCGGTTGACATTCAAAATAGCGATTTCTCATGTTTGAATAAATAGATATGTACTCGCACTCACATATTCACAGAGACACACATACACGCAGAAATGAATAGACGGATTTATATGTATATGCGTGTACTCTATCTGTGTGTGAGAGAGAATGTATCGGGGTTTCAGAGCTGAAGTAAGCTCACCGCATTTATATGACAGTGTACATTCGAAATTTCGTGTTTTACTTAATTTTAATATCTATTTTTAAGTTATGAGCATGGGACAATGATAACCACTGTCATATATCTACCATGATATCGAAAAGAAACCCATATTAGGTGATAAAAATGCTTCATTGTATAGCTGACGTGTATCAATTTACAGCAATATTGAAACCAGCAGAACTTTACGAGGAATTCAGTTACTGTGGGTTATATTGAAAATGTTGGAATATATTGGTTTCAGATTTTGGCTCAGGGTAGCAATTTCAACGGTGGTGTAAGTCGATTAATTTGACCCCAGTACATGGCTGGAACTTATTTTATCTACTCCAAAATGATGAAAGGCAAAGTCGGCCTCGGCGGACTTTGAAATTTTGGAATATATTAGGTAGCAATTATGGAAACTGTTTTAGCAAAAGGAACGGAGAAACTTACTAAATACAAAGATCTGGAAATAGACGTAACTCGAATGTGGAGCTTAAAAACAGAAACAATTCCTATTATAGTACGCGCGTTAGATATGATGAAAATAACTTCCAGACAAATACATAACAAAAACACCAGGACTAACAAATATGTATAAAATACAGAATATATCACTACAAAGCACCGCACACTTCCTACGTAAAACACTTTCAATACAGAAACAATAAGAACACCGCAACACACCGCAACACACCGCAGCACATACCCAAGGCACACAGAGCTGCTCTCGGTAGTGCAGTGAAAGCACGTGATAAAAAAAGACTACTAAATAATAATAACAACAACAAAAGCAATAATAATATAGAGTATAAGCGTAGACACGACAAGGTAGACGAAAACCTCATCTGACTACTATACCGCAAGTAAGGGTATGTGTTTACGGGTGTTTGGTACTAACATACACTGGATAAGGTAATGGAGGAAAAGAGGAAGGCAAAAATCCTCTGGGACTTTGACTTTCAGACAGACAAGTTATTAGAATACCGAAGGCCGGTTATAGTAACCTTTAGGAGAGACAAACAGGAGTGCCTTATAATTGACGTGGCAGTGCCAGGATATCATGAGCATCTCAGGATGGAGTATTTCCGAAGGCTGAGGCTGGTGTTGCACTCAAAATTGACTGGATGAAATAAAATCCAAGCTGTTAATACCTGGGCAATAGCACCACTTCGGTATGGAGCGGGAATTATAAAATGGCAGAAGAGAGAAATGAATAAAATTGATACCAAGACCAGAAAAATGTTGACAATACACGGACCCTTCCAGACTAAAAGTGAAACTGATAGGCTGTACTTGTCTAGAAGAAAGGGTGGGAGAGCTTTAACGGTTGCCAGGACTATATCGAAGAGGAGGAAAAGAGAATAGGGTTGAAAAACGCGAAGGGGCCGATGTCATCAACACTAAAGATTGTGTAACTATGTGAAAATTTAAACAAGACGTGAACGAAAAAAAAAGAAAAAGCATGGGAGGGAAAAAGAGATGTGAACGCCGAATGGATGAGGAGGATTGACCGGAAGATAGAGACAGAAGTACTTATATGCGCAGCTCGGGAACAAGTGTTTAGGACCAATTATATGAAGTGTAGAATAGACAACACTACCGATAGAGACAAATGAAGAATATGTGGTGAGAGAGGTGAAACGCATGGCGAATACCCGAAATTGGCAAAACTTGAATACAAAATACACCATGAAACTGTGGCAAAAATGATCAATTGGAAGCTCTGTAGAAACCAGGACTCACAAATAGCTAAGACTTGGTATAAGAAAATCTCCAGAAGGAGTCACTGAAAACGAGATTTGCAGCATCTTGTGGGATGCAGTAATCCAATGCGATCACCCGACCAAACATCGGAAACCGTATTTCAGGGGACTATGATATAACATTAAGACTCGTATATATCGTGTCCTCCATGATTTGCTGTAGAAACGACTGTATGTAGTGCAAACACGTTTACTCTTGGCCGAATGAAAATCTTTACACATATCGCTGCTATCTTTTGCACAGATACAAGCGAGATTTCCATGGTTGCAACGTATAAAACTGTTACATTCATGATCATTATATCATTATTTATGCATGCAATATCAACACAGAGTCCTCCCCTAAAATTGCCAAGATTTAAGAGTCTGTGCCAAGATTTAAGAACCATAACTATTTTACAGGTGCAGGCATGATTGAGTAGTAAAAATTTCTTACCCGACCACATGGCTCCGGGTGTAGACCCACTGCGTCGTCCTATGAGCGAATGTCTTCTACTATAGCATCAATCAAAATTTTGTGAGTAACTTTGGTAGTCGGAAATTGATTTGAATTGGGACGATAGAGAAGCTGTAAGAAAACATCACAAGTCATTCACGTCTATGGATTTTATGCATTGTAATTATCAATTTGAAACAGAAAAAGAGAAACGCTATTACTTGTAGTACGGATTCTGTACTTCTATCGATTGATGGTTGTGCGTGTTACCGACTGTAGAACAGATACTCTTAACAGTCTTTCTCCTAAATTAGGTAGCCAAATTTGTTTATCTGATATTTAGGCTTTTTGCTGTTATTTAACCTTTTAGGTAAATAGTTAAATAATTAACTTAAGAAGAGAGATAAAATTTAAAGTTGAGTATATTACATAACGTATTGCAGAACACAGAATTGTGTCTCCCTTCGACACATTTAATGGATAAAAAATTACTAAAATTATATATTATACTGATATTGGTCAAATTCGAAATTAAACTCGATGTGAAAAACAGCTGTGCACCTCGGTCCACAACGAATTGCACTAAAATATTTGCATAACACAAAACAATATTTACGAGCAAAAAGCAAGAATTAATATAACTCACTTGTGTGTTGTGCTAACATCATTTGACTGGGTTCAGAGTCAGATGCTTCGAGATAATCTAGGCAATCGAAAAGAGATTCTATGGTATTTATAACAATATCAAACATAACAGAAACATAGGCCGTAACTGAGTGACTGAGACTTGAGGTAAAACCCACTAGTAGTTTCCAAATGCTTCGATGCGTAGATTTAAACTAATAAAATCAACTGGCAATTTGATATTTCATTCATAGAGATTTCAGTCAGAATATAGGCGGGAAATCTTAGATTTTTAGAACAGCTACATACATACGTAGGTATTGGCATATATATCTATGTATGCTTTTATGAGTATGTGCATGTGTGTGTATTTACGTATTTACAGAGGCACATAGACAAACGCACACTCATGTATATGTATATATATATATATATATATATATATATATATATATATATATATATATATATATATATATATATATATTTACATATACACACATATGTGTGTTTCTCTGTGTGTGTATGTATATGTATACGTAAATGAACAAACACACAAACGCACGCACACATACATGTGTATATGCAGACATATAAATTAAAGAAATATTCATATATTCACATATATGCATATATGTATATATGTGTACGTAATTATATGTATATATGTATGCATACATAATATATATGTAAATATATATGTAGACACACACACACATATATATATACAAACACACAAACATACATGTATGCATGTATAAATATATGCATATATATATATGCATATGTTTATCTATCTCTCTCTCTCTCTATATATATATATATATATAATGAAGGGTGAAATTAATTAATTTGGAAAAATTATCACTTACACCAAGTAGTCTTCGGCATGTAAAAGCCTCATTCGAGGAAAATTTAAGTAATACTAAGCAATAAGGGTTTAGCAACGAGTTGCCTTACCACATACCGAATTTAGAAATAGCAGTCAAAGGGTTATAGCTATTTCTTCTACTAAAAAGGGAGATCTCAGTAAAAACAGCATTTGGAAATGCTGTTTTTACTGAGATCTCCCTTTTTAGTAGAAGAAATAGCTATAACCCTTTGACTGCTATTTCTAAATTCGGTATGTGGTAAGGCAACTCGTTGCTAAACCCTTATTGCTTAGTATATATATATATATATATATATATATATATGCACGTATGTGTGTGTGTGTGTGTTTATGTTTATGTATGTATCGAATGTATGCATGTTCGTACAGACGTATTGCAGTTCTTTAAAGAATTTGATTTATTAGTTCACCAGATATACATAATTTCCCACCATTCAAAGGAGATAAAATACTATAGATAAAATACGCAACATTATTAAGTTAATTAGAAATATATTTTTCCTGGTAGGATGTATCTTTCATATCTGTACATATTTTAATCCATCAATAAAATGGAGATATCTTATATTTATCAATGAAAAATTTTATGATTATGATAATAATGATACAGAGAAGATTGATAATATAAGCCTACAGTTTTTGGAAGTTGATTATAGATATCGCAAGTGTTAATGTAGATAAGCTGCTTAGACATCAGATTCAGTTACTGAAAGATAACGCCGATTCCTACTGCAAAAGCGTAGAATGGCCACAAGTCAGTTAATAGTTTGTGGAATGTCCTAAGCTATGGAAGAGACGTCTCATGTTAATGGCACACAGGATAGTATCGTGATGGGTTAATAAAAATGTCTCGAAGGAACAAATATGAATTATATTTTAGAAGACTATACTTTATTGGGAACTATAGGGGAGGCGTTTTTATTTAACAGAATATATTTAACAGAAGTAGTTTTATAGAGCACTACGAAATACAGAAGGCTAGGATAAACATGGAAGCATTATATATATATATATATATATATATATATATATATATATACATACTTACACGTACATATTTCTGTGTGTGTGCTTTTATGTTGGTACTTTCCCCCACCACAGATTGACAAGCGGTGTTAATGTGTTTTCGTCCCAGTAACTTAGCGGTTCGGAAAAGACAACCCATAGAATAAATACCATGCTTCAAAAATAATAAGTCCTTGGGTCTATTTCTTCGGCTAAGATTCTAGCTAGTGATTCTCCAGTTTGGCTGCAGCCAGGCATGCGTGATAAATTTCGCCATATACGAGTTTGAAGTATAGCTACGCTCGAAGACAAATCAATTGCAAAGAAGAATTGCATCAAATTGTGTGAGGGCGAATTCAAGAGTCGTTATGCAAACGACGGGCCTTGTTTCATGCACCGAGATAAAAGAAATATAAATAAGCATGTAATTTGAAGATCAGCTGCACACTACATGCGATTAAGTGGAGAATAGTGGAGAAATCCAAGCTATATGTTAACGGATCTAAGAATTGCAAATTACGCGTATCAGAAAGATCTCACGTGCCTCTTCGAACCAACAAATCTAATACACTACTTAATTCCAGGGCTGAAAGTTTTAGATGGTGTACCTACATGGACATGTTTCTTTTATTGAATAGGAGGGCACCACCCGCTCTGGATTGTGTTACTGTTTGGAACATTTTGATATAGATGTTATTCTTTTCTAAACCAGTTGTATTTAATGAGCTTTCTGCAATCAGGAACGACGACGTTCGTTGTTTTCTTGATTTCGTTTCCCTTTCTCGTTCCACGTTTTGCAGTAAATTTCCTCACTTTCTTCCACGTATTTTTCTTATTTCCTTACTGTTCAGCATCCTTGCTTTTAAAATATATGTAACGCGTTAAAAGAGCCTAAAAGATGCTTTCAGATAGATGGCATATTTTTTTAATATACCTGGTCAAGTATCATATTACCATGAAACTATTAGTAGCTCTTTTGGTTATGTATTTAAATTGATACATATATATATATATATATATATATATATATATATATATGTCTGTATGAGTTAGAGGTTAAGTAACCATCTAAGGGGTATGACATATACAATATACTACTGGATGTGTACCTATGTATTTATAACCAAATGCTTACTATTGCATGGCAATATCACAACTGAATATCAGGTACGCGTGGGAGTAAATTAGATATTTACCCAGGATTTATAATGCAAATAGGAAAATGGAGAGGATAAACAATCGACAAATATCAACTAGTGAACATTCAAATATATTTATTTATTAATTGATTACAAAAGTATGTGTAAGTGATCCACGTGTATAAGCAAATGGAATAAGCGTAAATACGTATATATATATACTCTGCTAAATGCTAAATACGTATATATATATTCTCTGCTAAATGCTGCGGTTTTCACCGTTAATACATGGTGTTTGTCAATTTTAACCCACGCTGGTGGAAAGGGGAGAGCAGAAATTCTTCGCTTGCATATTCGAATTTGATAGCACTTTTAGTTTGAGCAGAATTCTAGAGGTGATTAGAAGCCGAAAGGGTATGCTCCCGACTTTCAGTGTTCCCAAATCCGATTCAAGGAATTCTGAGCTGAAGAAAGAAATGTCGAATTGACTAATCTAGAAACGTACGTTCTCAAATAACCCTTGCACTTGATTTTTTAATGTGTTTTCCCCCATACTTTTGTGAGTTAGTTTAGGCAAACACTATCTGAGAGAGATCTTCTTTAAGTATTAGAAATAGCTGAAGAAATTTCTTTAGCTGCTATTTCTAATGAGTTCAGTATGTGGCAAAGTAATTTATTTTACTAAGCCCTTATATATAATGTAATATTTATATATATATATATATATATATATATATATATATCTATATATATATATATATATATATATATATATATTATCTATCTATCTATCTATCTATCTATCTATCTATCTATCTATCTATCTATCTATCTATATATATATATCTATATATATATATCTATCTATCTATCTATCTATATATATATCTATCTATCTATCTATATATATATAATATATATATATATATATATATATATATATATTATATATATATATATTATATATATATATGTATATATATATGTATGTATATGTATACATATGTATATAGGGAATTAAATGAAGAATAATATACGAGTGTACAAATACTAAACACTTACAGCGGTTTCTAGCATGGGGCTGCCAAATCTATCAAATTATCCTCATCACATCAGTGATATACAGGGATGAACAAACATTGGAGGGGGATTGGACAATGGTTGAGTCTCTAGGGTGATTCAGAGAATCCAAATTTTAAGAAACTAACATGTGAGGAAATAAGTTACAATAATGGCGTAAGATAAAATATAAATAATTTAATAGAAATAGTAATGAATAGTAAATATACATACATATATATATATATATATATATATATATATATATATATGTATATATATGTATATTACTATTCATTACTATTCATATATATATATATATATATATATATATATATATATATATATATATATATATATATATATAAATATGTATCATCATGTAATATACATTACATGATATAGCGCCAAGAGAAATCTTCGAATGGACAGGATGAGTTGGTTGTTGGCTTTAACAAGGCTTTGAACAATTTCCACTAATTAAAATAAATGCAGATTCTCAAATTGTATGGTACCCAAGATAAAAGTGATTTATGTCACACATCTAGAGAAGGAGCTGTATTTAGCGAATCGCTCACTTTCTTCCTGATGGACTATATATAATAAGAGATTCAAATGTAACTGGGTAATTAGGATGAATGATAGGAAATTAATCTCTTCTGTTGAAAATCTTCATCGTGTCTTTTGAGGAAGAGAACATAGTGATCACGGCAAGCAGTTTTGTTTTTGTAAATAGTGATGATGTCGAGTATATATACCTTATTCAAGAGTACACAAACAAACTATTGGTATTTGCTTTCACACAATGAAGGGACAATTGGTAATGCTTCTTCACCTTAAGATATTTTCGATATTAGAGTGTTAAATCTGTATTTGGCAGAGGAAGGGATGTTACTAATATCGTTTCATTGGAATAGTATATTGCAGTTTTATTATTAGTTGTGCAACAATCTTAATTATGATTCATACAACAAAAAAAGCCACTCAATGTAAACTAAGGAGAAATAAGAATGTGGGAGTGTTGTGAAGAAGAGAAAATGTATAAGCTGGTAAACTTCAGCTACTGCACGAGGATTCAATTCAAGCAGATTTTAATCAAATAAAGAGAGAGAGAGTGTGTGGGAGAGAGAGGGCGAACGTGAGCGAGAGAGAGAGAGAGAGAGAAATGGAGAGAGGGAAAGAAAGAGAGAGCAACAAAGATAGAGAAAGAGAGAGAGGGATGTGTTGGAAGGCAGTCGAAAGGCTGAATATTGCATAGTAAATAATCCTCTAAGATAAACTTGCTATTAGTTCTTTGTTCTATGTGAAAATATATATCACAACAAGAACACTCAGAGAACGCAAACCTCCGGCAAGGCAACACCAACGTCTTGATTTCTTTTATTAGGCACAAAGCCCCTTATAAAGATGGGTCAATACAAAGACAGACAAAACAATACAGTGGGGTACACAAGACATATAGCGGATGAAATTATGAATAAATTATAAATGAGATGAAATGATTTACCTGCCCTCCATGAGCAGGCAGTTCCAGTTTACTGTTTATGTATTATACACATCATTATTCTTTTTTCATCACTTTAGAAAAAATTCCTTATTTTAAAGTGATAAATATCTCACTCACTTTCCTTTATATTAGATATTCCACTATGTCCTCAAGTACCACCACCGGTGGCAACTCATTGAATCGAAACTAACACTGATATCACTATCATTTCCCCGAATAGTTCCTTCAACTTTTCACATTTCTCTTTTACAAATAAGACTGCTTTAAATCGTTTATTGCACAGTTTAGGCGCTAATTTCACCCTAATTAAATTTTTCATTTTTGTGATCTTTTTTCAATTCTATATTTAAGAGAGGAGGAATTATGAACGTTATTTACATTCGACGGATATTTGTCCCTATCGTGTTCCTTGATAACACAACATTTCGGCTGATATACCCTCCAACCTTCAACAGGTGTCTTGGGGCAATTTCGAACCTGGGTTCTCACTCTTAAAGTAGTTTCCGATGTTGATGTTGTTGTTGTTATTATTATTATTATTATTATTATTATTATTCTTATTATTATTATTCTTCTTCTTATTATTATTATTATTATTGAGTGAGAGCAGTTCATGCCATCAAAGTGACACTGAGGTAAAATATACGAAGCCCAATATACCCATCATGACTACCCGTCTGATAAGGGTACACCAGGCACATGCATCACAACCATATGTGCGCGACATGGTGATCTCATATCAAGATAAACAGCACAGGACCTTGCAGGTGGGGGCCAGTTAGAATTTTCTTCATGTTGAGTAGCCCATCCCGCTCAAAAGGTCCCAGAATAAGGGTTGTTTAAGGATGTTGAATGAAACACCCATGTTTCCAAAGGTGAATTATCCAAACTCCAAAGATTTCCTTTCAACACATGGCTATGATGCTCCCCCACTACTTCTGCTTGTGATCCATCCATGTTTCCAGAGGTGACTTATTAAAACCCCAAAGAATCCCTCTCAACACATGGCTATGATGCTCCCACACTACTTCTGCTCGTGATCAGAGATGCACTTATCGTCAGCCACTAAGGGACATGCTCAACTGGTTAACGTCAAACAACTGACAAGCAAATCTGTGGTATTGAGCAGAATATTTGCTGTAGCCCATCTTTTATACCAAGACAAAACAACGTACATGATAACACTTCCAATCAGTTAAGATTAGAAGCCATGAGAGCCACTGCCTGGTACTGCATCCGGGCATTTATTATTATTATTATATTATTATTATTATTATTATTATTATTATATTATTATTATTATTATCATTATTATGTTTTTCCTTCTTTCTTCAAATTTTCTTCCGTTTCTCGCCGAGTGTTTACCATACACCTGGGACAGAGAAGTTCAATGTATGCATTCCCAGATTACACACTCTAATTCACATATAAAATATGTATTTAAAAATTAATAAATAAATAAATTCATTGATGGATGTTTTTTCACAGCGATAATGCTCTTCTCAGTACATGAGCCGTTCCAGTTAATACGATTTTTTGCACTTCCTGTAGGGATAGTAAACCTGGAATCATTTTCAATTAGGTTTCTAGAGATCCTACAATCACTGGTACTGTAGTCGCCTTGATATGCCACATTTTTTCAATTTCTATTAGCAGGTCTTTATATTTACTAATCTTGTCAAATTCTTTCGCCGCTATATTGTGATCGCAAGGGATACTCATGTCAATTAATAAACACATCTTTTTTGTCTGATCTTTTATAATAATATCCAGTTTATTAACTGTTATAGTCTTGTCGGTCTGTACGGGGAAGTTCTATAGAATCGACACATTTTCTCGCTCAATCACAGCTTCAGGATAGTGTTTATACCATTTGTCAGCGGTTTTGATTTTATAATACCGACATATTGTCCAATGTAAATACTGGCCGACTCTGTCATGTCTTGCTTTATATTCTGCAGGTGCTAAGACTCTGCACCCTGAGATTATGTGGTCTATTGTTTCAATCTCATCGTTATAGAATCGGCATTTTGGGTCAGCTCCATTTTTTATTACATTGGCTTGGTAGTTCCGAGTTAATAAGCTTTGGTGTTGAGCAGCTAATATGAAAACTTCACTCTCTGCTTTAGCCCTGAGCTTCGTAACCATTGGTGCGTGTGTTTCTGGTCGACATCAGATTGTTTGCTACGGGCCACATACTTGCCATGGAGAGGTTTCTGTTCCCATCTGCTAGCTAAATTTTCATGTGCTTTTGTCTTTGCAAATAATTTTATTTTCTTTGCAGCTGCAGTTGGCGCATTTCCTTCAGCCTGATCAATATGGTGGGTATCTAAGAGACTAGCAGCAAATTTTTTGCTCTCTTTGAGAATAGAGTGAAGTCTTTTCAGTCTTTCATGTTTTTCAACAAGTTTTAGCATCCAATCGTTGGTTGCTTCAAGGTATTTGGCCAGTCCGATTGTGGTGGTTTGTATGTAAGTTCAAGCTGGATCAAATCTCGAATTCCCTGAGCTCTGGGAAGCTAAAGGCGATCCACGGCTGCCTTTGGATGGTGCATCTTATTACAAGTCAGTAGCTTGTGGATTTTTCTGTCAATTTTCGTTATTTCACTGGTATTTCAGTTAAACACATTGAAGCTATAATGAACAACTGGTACTGCTAAGGAATTTTGGCTAACACCTTATTATATGCATTCAGCTCAGACTTCAGGACTGCTCGAACTCTTCTATAACATTCCTTCCTAACCTTCTCGTTCATGCTTGCATGCTAGATACCAGAGCCTTCATTTGTTCCTAGGTATTTATAGGTTTGTTCCTGCTGAAGTTCCTTTATTACTGTTTCGACACCTAATTCGATTGAACTAGACTTTACCAATTTCCCTTTCTTAAAAGTGGCTTTGGCACACTTTTCAAGGCCACACTCCATCCCGATATCACCACTGAATCCTTTCACGGTATGTAATAATCCTTCAAGCTCTTCATCAGTTTTGCCATATAGCTTTAAATCATCCGTATAAAATAGATGGCTTATTTTCCTGTTGTCAATTTTGTAGCCATATCCTGTTCTATTCAGTTGACTTGAGAGTGGTATTAGTGCTATGCAGAAAATTAGTGGTGAAAGTGAGTCACCTTGGAAAATTCCAGTTTATGCTAATGTTGTTTGAGCGCAATACTCCATTAGAAATATATAATTGGAGCTTCGTATTCCATAGTGACATATACTTTAAAAATCTGAAATCACAGGAGAAATTTTGAAAATGTCCAGCGATTTCAGAATCCACGAATGCGGTATGATGTCAAAGGCTTTTTTATAATCAATCCATGAAGAGCTGAGATTTCTGCGCTTGTTATGGCAGTTCTCAAGGATCATGCGATTAATTAGGAGCTGATCTTTGCATCCGTATGAGCCTCGTCTGCATCCTTTTTGTTCAGTGTGAAAGAAATTATTCTCTTCCATAAACATAAGTTTTCTCTACTAGAATAGATGTCAAAATCTTATAGGTAGTAGATAAACATGCTATAGACCGGTAGTTTTTTGTTCTTTCCTTTTGTTATTTTTGGGGAGGTGGTAAGTAACACCATTTGCCATCAAATGGGGTGTTTTTTCTGGTCTTTCGTAATACTATTAAATAAAAGTATTACTAACATTTTGTGTGCGAACAAGAGTGATGAGAGCCATAAATTTGGTACTCTATCAATATCAGGGGATTTCCACTTATGAGCCTTCGTTAGTGTTCTCCTTAGGTCGGCGATTGAGATGTCTTCCTATACCTGTTCTTGTAGATTTTTGTAGTTATCTTGGGTGCGTTTGATCCACTCTGCATTTTCCTTGTATGGTTTGTCATCACTCAAGATCCCCTTCCAAAAGTTTTCAACTTCTTCCATTAGGGGTGGATTTTCAATGGTTATTTTTTCTTTCCCTATTTCCATGTAAAATGATTTGGCATTGGATTTGAACATTTTATTTTGCTTGTAGAATTTGATTCTTTTCTCAAATCTGCGTATTCTCTGAGCTTTTGCTTGAACTTTTTGTTTAAGTGTTTCTTTCGCTGACATTAGTTCTTCTCTTGTTGAGTGTCCATATTTTCTCACAATCTTCCTGCCTTTTGTTGATCTTACATCATTTCCAGAGATTAGCTCAGTTAATATTGATATCTACCTTCGCAATGATTCAATTTCAGTTTCAGTTCTACTCCTCCAGTTTGATTTTCTTTTCGAATTTGGTATTGTTGGCTTTTTCGGTGTTAAACAACGTCTTTTACCTTAGTGATAGAGTAAATAATTTCATTTAATTTATTAAGATCGCGTGTTAGTTGGTGTGTGATTTCTTGTGTAAGCAGTTGCCAATTTTTATTTGTGTTTTATGTTGGTGTGCATTTGAGAGTTTATGGAGTGATTTCCTATCATTCATAGTTGTATGGCCTACAACTGCAAGCTCATTCAGAACTTCTTGCTTCATTTCAATGATAGATTTACCGTGTTGTTCAACAAACATGTGGTCTTTAAATGCTGTTTCGACATCATTTTCCGGGCTGTTTTTTCTAGTGTCATTATATTTCCCTTTTTCTTCAGGATCTTGAGTCGTTTCGGCAGATGGTCGCCTTTCAGTCAATGCTTGTGGCCCAACATTCCTCTCCTCAGCTTCGTTATTTCTTTCCTGACTCACATTTAGGTCATTCTCTACCACTTTTTTAATAGAGGTTAATTTTGCATCTGTGAGTCTGGGGCCTCATTTTTCATCATTAGCAGCAGCAGCCCCAGTAGTTGTAGCGTCAATTAATATTATTATTATTATTATTATTGTTGTTGTTGTTGTTGTTGTTGTTGATCAGGTCTGTGCTTGGAATTAAACTCGGAATCTTAGGGTTAGTAGCCCGCGCTCTTAACCTTTACGCCAACGGGCATATGGCGCTGTGGTTGAGAGTGCGGGTTACTAACCCCAAGATTCCGAGTTCGATTCCAAGCAGTGACCTGAACAACAACAATAATAATAATAATAATAATAATAATAATAATAATAATAATAATAATAATAATAATAATAATAATAACAACAACAACAACAACAACAACAACATCGAAAAACATCTTAGGATTGAGAACCCAGGTTCGAAATTTCCCCGACATACGAAGAAGGCTGAAAGGTATATCAACCGAAACGTTGTGTTATCAAAAAATAAGATGAGGACAACTATCGACGAATGTAAATAATGTAAATAATGTATCTTGTTTTCAATTTCTAAATGTTTTCTGTATTGTATCATAGTTCTTCTGCTGTTGCAGGTGTTTCCACCTCTTTCTTCTCTGCTTGTCTCTCACTCGATGCTGTTGTCATTTCTCTTTTATCTTCCTTTTTTCCTGTCATTTTACTTTCTCCTCCTTGCTAATTGCTGGTATTGCTCTCTGTTTTCTCTCTTCGTCTTTCTGGCTTAATTTTGCCGACATCTCGTTTCTTTTCTGCTTGTTCACTTTTCATCCTTTTGGTAACCCTTGTCTCTCCCCTACACTACATTTTCATTTCTTCATGGGACTCTTTGGTAGTGACTTCGCGTTTTCTTGTCTTTTCTTCCTCTTCACCATTGTGTATGTTTCTTCCATATTTTCCACTAGCCTCTGCTCCTCTATGCCTTGCACGTCTATCTTTTCCTGCTGTTCCATCTCCTTCACCTCTTCTTCCTGTCTCTGAGGACACTTAGCTTTCATGTGTCCCCGTACTCCGCATTGAAAACATATGGGTGGTCTTCCCTCCACTACAACACTTAGGTTCGTCTCGTACGGTAACACTAATTCCTCTGCAAATATGTGGAGCTCTCGTAAACTGAAATGGACCATCATCTCAAGGCCGTATTCCTATCAGTTTACCTCCGTAGTTCTTATTGATTTTAAGTATTTTAGTTTCCTCTTTTGTATTATAGAAGATGGCTGACACCAGCCACGCCTCGTCAATTTCTGGGGGCACTCTACCATTACTCACTCTAGCTGCACGTGTTCAACAGTAGGTTGGTAGAAGTACCCACTCAGTTGATCCCAAAGACACAGTGGAGTGTTTTATCGCTTCTTGTTCACTCGCGAAGCGCACCTCCACTGTGCCGTATTTCTTTTCTTTGGCGTTATATACAGTTAGGCTTTTGATTTCCTTCAGGCATTCTTCGACTGCCTCTGCTGCACCTATTTCAACTCATTTTGTAGCAATAGACAGCGTTCTGTATATTACTGCCCTTTTTTCTGTTTTTTTTCCATAATTTCTTCGGGCGGCGTCAGCCTCAGGCTGTCTTCCTCCATTTGTAAACATCATATTTCTTAAAATTTGTGTCGTTCAGTCGAATTTCTCTTACTTGCAGGATATCTGCCGTTAGAGTATTCCCAATTACTGCAGCATAACTGCCTGCTGGCAATGGTTGACTTTCCATAATGTTTTTATTCACAACTTCACCCATAAATGGAGAAGAAAATGATATTCAACAGGTAACACTAAATTTAACAATTCAGTAATACAACAATTAGGTGCGGTAGACATTCAATAATTTAAACAACAACAAAACTCACATGAAGCGAACACACATCAAATGCACCAGGGAATCAAATTACTCGACTACAACACCAATGTCCAAATTTCTTTTATTGAGCACATGGCTCTTAAAGAGAGGGAACAATACAAGTACATACAATACAATACAATGGGGTACATAAAATCACATATCGTATGAATTTATGGATACAATGAAAAATGGGCATGAAATGACTTACCTACCATCCATAAGCTGGCAGTTTATATAACGTTTTACTAACAGTTCAATATTCTGTCTTGTACCTGTTGGTTTTCCGTTCTTTCCTCTTTTTTTAAAAAATTTACATAAGGTCACTAAATATTCTGTTCTTATTTACGCCTCATTTACACCAATTACTTCATTAAATTTTCGAATGCCACCACCGGCGGCAATTAGTCAAAACGATACAGGGATATTTTCCCTTTGAATGGCAGATCGAGAAAATAATTTTTTGTAACTAAACACTTTCAAACTTCGGACACTGGTAGAATGTGTCATATAAAACCTCTTTTTCTCGTAGTGTTGTTGAGGAAATTTTAGATTTTCAAAGTTATTTCGTGTTAAAGTAGTCGTACTTCGGTAATTTCAACAAATCAATGACGTGTATTCATTTGAATAAAATTACTACCGTTGTAACGACTATCGGCGATGTATATTTCGTCTGTCACTGTTATTTATGACATTGTTCGTGCGTTTGTATTGTTTTAGCTTTAGTTTTTTGGGTTAGGGTTTTAGAGTTAAGGTTAGGGTTAGGGTTAGGGTTTAGGATTAGGGTTAGGGTTTTAGAGTTAGTGTTAGGGTTAGAGTTACAGAAAAAAGTGAAAAATGAAGAAATTGGAGGGGGGGGGGCAAAAAAGTATTTCCGAAAATAGTAGCTGAAAAACAGGGAAATAAACTAAAGCAGTTGAAATGCACGAACGATTTTGGTGGTGCCGTGAAATAAACAAGCTTGAGATACACTCGTTTATTCATACAAACGTAACTGAGATGAAATATGTCAAAAATAACAGCGAAAAACGAAATATACACCACCGGAAGTTGTTGTTGATAAACAACTGCAGTAATTTTATTCAAAGTTACTGCAGTTGATAAACAACTGCAGTAACTTTATTTCACGTTGCTCCAGTTCACTCATCTGTAGAAATGAGTTGCGACGTCACTGGTGCCAAGCTGTATCGACCTTTGTCTTTCCCTTGGATAACACTGGTGGCGTGGAGAGGGGAGGCTGGTATGCATGGGCGACTGCTGGTCTTCCATAAACAACCTTGCCCGGACTTGTGTCTAGGAGGGTAACTTTCTAGGTGCAATCCCATGGTCATTCATGACCGAAGGGGGTCTTTACCCTTTTAATTTTATTCAGCTGAATACATGTCATTGATTGGTTGAAATTACCGAAATACAAATTTAACACGACATAACTTTGAAAATACAAATTTTTCTCAACAACACTACAAGTAAAAGATGTTTTATATGACAAATTCTACCAGTGTCCAAAGTTTGAAAGTGTTTAGTTGCAAAAAATTATTTTCCCGATCTTCCTTTCAAAGGGTAAAGATCCCGATACTGTACCGGTGTTACTTCTAACTTTTCACCACACAATTCCTTTAACCTTTCTCCTCTCGCTCTTTCCAGAAGATCAGCTTTGAAACCTACATTGAACTCGTTGGGTGACAATTTAATTCTAATTACATGCTTCATTTTCGCAATTGTTTTCTATCTTTACACTTTTTGTGTAGTGTATCATATTTCTTGTTTTGCTTTCGATACCTCTCTGATTTTCTTCACCAGTCTCTTCTACTGTTGCTGGTATTTCTATCTCTGTATGTCTCTCATTCTTTATTGTTATCATTTCTCTTTCATCTTCCTTTTTCTTCTGTACTTTCTTCTCCTTGCTGATTGTTGGTAAAGGTTTCTGTCTTCGCTCCTCGATCCCTTCACTAACTTTTGTTGGCCTTTCATTTTTTCTCTGCTCGTTCGCTTTCCCTTGTTCCAGGCTCTGCGCTTCCTTTTCTTTTATTCAAATACAACCGGGAATCATTTGACTCGACTACAACACCAATGTCCTCACAACGATTAGACAGAGATGATTTTTTAAAACGAGAATATCTGAAATAAACTCGACTCCTCTCACAAATGAGAATACTAAAAATGAAGCCGATCGCTCTTAAAAATTAAATTAAACAAAAAAAAGAAAAAAGAATCCAGAATATGTGTCCGGTACTCAATCGATCTCAAAGTCTAATCAGTTTGTGCTAGTCACAAGACCAAACATCGCTTAAAGTTTCATCCATTCAGCGGTTATTGAGATATCTTGTCTATGGACAAACAAAGAATCAAAGAAACATGACTAAAAAACAATACCTCCGCATTGGCGAAGATGGAGGTAATAATAACCAGCTTGCTTCAAAAAGTATTTTATATAAAAAGAAATTTCTTATAGGAAGTTACTTGCATAAACATCATTCATCAATCGGTAAATATTTTATGCAACACGATTCCCCAAAGACTATTCCTGGCTTTATAACACTTTAAACTATAAATGTAGACCAAAATAAATTTCCTGATGAATTTTTTTCCGTTCGTGTTGTTTTGTAAAATGTAATCAATAATGTCAAGCACTATTTGTAAGAAGTATATATATAAGGGACATATATATAAGGGGCATTTAACTAAAATGTAAGAAAGACATATAGAACGCAAATTAAAATGTAAAAAAAAAAGGCCAAAGTTACCAAAATGATGTATAAACATTTAGTTCTCTGACACCAAAAGTGAATGATACACTCTCATATATCATGTGTCCATACATTTTTTATCTAGTTATCGGAAAGTGAGATTCTTTACAAACAACAGAAACGAAGACTGTGAAAACGAACTTTGGCTTCATAATTACACGAGATAACACCAAGTTTGATGCAATGACTTAAACCATATGATGATATTAACAAGATCAAACAGGAAATTTAAAGATACATTCCGTGCATCATTATTAGTATAGAGTTAGGTGGAATTGCACAATGCAGAGTAGGTTATAGGTAGGTTTACCGGTCCTTTAGTAAATGCAAGGCTATATTGGAAGCTATAATTTGGCATCTTCCAAAGGATGAAGATAACACAACTCCCTTGATATTATCTGAAGGGGATACATGAAACTGATACGCTAAATCATTGAATAATGTGGAGCTGAGTGATAGAACGCATATCCGTTTTGGCTGCTTGTGGAGGAAGAGTATTATATATTACTAATACGTCTAAGTAAGTATATGTGCAAATAAATCTGCCTAATTGTACATTCATGAATATATCTGCATATTATTCTACAGAAAATGCAGAAACGTCTTGGCCTAAATCTTTGCAACGTATGTTTAAATTACCATAGCTATTGTAAATATATATCCTCCTAACATTAATGCTTTATATGCATTGGTGTATTAGTGTTCTACACACGAATGCATATGCACACCCAACCAAACACTCCCCAAACACACAAACAGAATACTCAGGGACAATCTTTTAGTATAATGTATAATGACTTCAAACGTTCATTTCTCATAATTGATTCAATAATGAAAGCTTTGATTTTCAGATCCCGCTTTACAACTTGACTATTATTGCTTGATCAAAATTTATATCATAGATAAAAGAGACCGCATTTATGATTTTGTCATTTCTCTATCATATTTGTTCCGATTGCAATTGCATACATATATTGTTCACTTATTATATACATTGTTTCTCATTGAAGAATAATTAGTTATTGGCATAAGAATGACTGTTATCAATTTTTCAGTAATTTAAATTTGTAATTGTTTTTTTTTTCATATACAGTGTTCGATTTTTTCATAGATCAAGTGAGCATCTTATTTGTCGAAATGTATTTATTGAATGAATTCAATGAGATCTATCTGACCAATACCTGATCGTGTGTTCACGACAGTAAAAAAAGCATTTACAGCTCAAATCTAATTAAAAGTTTTCGCCGGTATGCCAATTATGACTTGTATGATAAGTTAAATCTTTGAGAAAATGAAAAATATAATTTCTGGATGTGTGCAAAGATGTAAAGATTATAAAGTTTATGCTTTGCTGTCAATATTTCAGTCTGATATCTATACAGAAAATATAGTCAGACGTGATTTGTGCATATTTGCACCAACAGAGAATTTTCACTGAAAGTGAACTGAAGTCTGGATAACCCACCATGATTTACAATGCAACGTGATGTAAATTGTAATCTGTGAGTGAACTTGTTCGAAAAGGTTGAACTGCTTTTTTTGTACAACAGTAGTCACATCATAGGTTCAGCAGATGTTGATTTAAGAAGACCTTTATAGCTGGAAGTATCTAGCATGTGAGATAATTTTTCTACTACAATATATGTAAGTGGGCAATTATGCATAAAATTTCACCAAAATAGTCACTATTGTGGTAAAATTATATGGATAAAGGTTAAACAATTGTAATATCAAGGTTAAAAAATTGCACTTGCAATATTACAGTTGTCGACAAAATAAAACTTTTATTTTCTGACAAAATCTTAGAGTTCTTTTAGATTAATTTTTGGGTGCTGATTCCAAAAGTAACCTCAAACTTGCTTTATCACATCACATTTTACTGCATTGGTATATATTTTTATTTACCTGGAACATACCAAAATTTAACTTTACACTACTATTTACGGGAACTTTGGCTGGATTGTCATACTAAGTTTGAATATGTTCAGGCTGAATTTTGATTTAAGACCTTCCTCTTCTCTTCAGGTGTGAATTGAACCACTGTGATCTAGTTATGGATACAACATCAAAAAGAAGGACGTGCTGTAATGTTCCTGATATCTTCTGTTACGTTTGTGGATACTTCGCTCTACGTGCTGAAAGGTGCAGCATTAATAGCTTTATCAAGGTGCACCTTGCTTACTTTAAAGTAACACTTGGAGACGAGGACAAAACCTGGGTTCCCCACAAAGTTTGCAGAACCTGTGTTGAAACTTGGTGTGATGAAGCAATTCATCAAAGCTCTTGACCACTGTGTCGACTGTTTCAGATATAAATGCCAAGTCTCAATGACAAGATGGTAGGAATATTTGATGGACATCAAATAAGAACACAGCTTGGGGATCCACATTGTGTTACAACAATGAGTGCAGTGGATGCTAGTGCTTGTAAAGCCTTATCTGATGTAGTGTGGAATATTCTGAGGAAGAGGAAAGCTGACGACTATCAAGAGATTGTCGAGGAGCTGTTCTTGAGTTTGTAAGCACTTGCATGTAGAATGAGCGTTAAATTGCACTACTTACACAGTCACGTGTGTGGATTTCCAGAGAACTTGAGTGATGTTAGCGGAGAACAAAGTGGAGACTTTCATCAAGATGTAAAAGTATTAGAAATGGGACTTAAATATGGTGGCAGATTACTGCTGGAGCTTGAAAAGAGATATTCCAGAAGATTTGCACAAGAGATAACATAAAAAAACAGGTAATTCTTTCAGTAATAAGATGATCAGAATTTCCACGTACGGTTCCATATCCAAACACAATGAATAGAGATTTTGTATTCATATTTTATCACCAAGTCGAATTGTTACATGCTAATGTTCATTTACTCCCACAAAGTTTTGATTTATTAGATTAAAAAGTAAGACATGTCTATTAAATTTTTAAAGTTCTTCCTCTATGAGCATTACATAATTATTTCCAGCAAAACTAAAAGATTTTATATCTCAAAAAAGCTGTTGTAGACAAAGTTTCGAATTCAGTACCCCCAAATTAGCTGAAAACCATTGATAAACCTTGTGCCAGAAAATATGTTGACCAGTATTATGAGGTATTTTATCACTTCCACCCTCCTCACAGACCCACACTTCAAAGCTTTAATGTTACAACACCCAAAAGAAGAAAGTAAAGTGGTTAACTCGACATCGACTTTTGACAAGTACTTTCATTATCGAAGCCGAAATGTAGAAATTTAATGAATACTGCATCAGCAATTGAGCACAGGGCAAAAATAGTAGTAACTATTATTCACTTAACTACCTTAAAGCTCTCAGTATTTTACTGAATTTGCTAATTAATACATTTTACTATGCACTTAATATGAATTAATACGACGCGTAAGCTCATGTTAATCTTTGTCGAATAAAAAAAAAGATTGCACAAAATACCATTAAATGCCATTACATCTTATGTAAGCGTAAAAGGAAATCTAACAATTAGCATTTATCACTCGGCTAAAACTTTCAAGAAAATAATTTAGGTATAGAAGTACAATTTTGTCATATACACGACATGCAAATTTAAGTTAAATCTCTTTAGTTTTTATGTCATAAAATTTATAGTGCAAAAAATTATAATTCGTGATACTTTCTATACACTGTATTTTGCTCAGTTTTATATACACGTTAAATATAGTTCAAATTATTTTGGGGATTTTGTTATAGCTGATAACTTGTTGCTCTTGGCAATTCTTGTATTTATTTGTCTAGTGGCATCAGAGAATTTCATGGCTACCATGAAATTCTCTTCGTTTTATACATTCTGTGAATGACGCTAATTCTTTAGATTGTGTGTTCGTCACTGCAATTTTTATTGCTTAGGATTTAACAATTTTCTCTGCATAATCTCTATTTCTGAAGTCATGTCCGATTACTCCTGCGATATGTTCGTTTCTATAACTATGTTCCGGCGAAGATAATCCCCTAATCATGCCAATTTGTTACCAAGAACGTGTCATTTCACATCCTCTCCAATAATCTTGGAAGTGGTTTACTATATCTGTTCGACAGCATGATTCCTAAGAACTTTTAATTACCTATGATCTTGCCTCCATTAAATGCGAAGGATCCAGCTTAAGGTGACATAACATTTACTCTGGTAATGTATTCTAGCTAATCAATAATAATTGACAAATTTATAGTGAACGCGATGAAATATTTATGGGAATTCATTTTCGTCACTTTCCCTGCTTTCACTTCGAAAGCAACATGTATTATATAATGTTGTATAAAACCGGATCAGAAAACATGATTAAACTTGCTTCAATCAAATATACCTCCGAATAGATTGACCTTGACCCTAATCCATGAAAGTTATGTTGAAAAAATTGGTTTCATAGTATAAATGGTTTACGCCGTATATTATCGCAAGCATGTCTCCGGGAATCATGAACCTTGCCGTGATTGCCAGAAATTTTAGTCGTTGTAGGAGATATACAACAAAATCCTGAAATATATAATTGTGTTGACCCAATAAATTATTTCGTCTATTCTATATGCTACTTGGTTGTCTAGTCCGAACAATTTAATATTGTAATTCCATGAAAGATCAATATTAAAATGAAATGTCTTGTGCTGTGCAGCACGTACATGTGAACATTTAAATCTATATAAAATAATATCTATAAGCATATATGCATGTATAAATGTATGTACGTAATATATAAAATATATCTAACATAGCATAATACATATATATATGCATGCATGTATGCATACATACATATATACATACACACATGCATGTGAGGTACTAGGGAGAAGGGAAAGAGTTAGACAGTGAAGAACATATCAAGAGAAAATACCAGAAAACAACTGACATATATGTGACTGTTACATTTAATTGTTTTGACATATTGGTGTAACTTTGCTTGAAAGAAAAACAGTAATGTGAACATGCAAATATGTTTTTCGATGCACACAGACACAGACACACATGTATATATATGAACAAGGCTAAAGGAATGTAAGGTTAATTGAAAATTCAATTTCTCTTTCTATTTTGGTTAGCTCTGTGTCACTGAATACATAATAAATTTTCTCATTACTCAAGCAATGCTACAAATGCCACTCGTTACTTTTCATCATAATTAGACTTTCATTGAACAAAAATCTATCCGTTGTAAACGTTAGCTGTACGTTACTACACAGTGTCTTGTTATAAACGAACGGATATTAGCAAATACTTTTCGGAGCAGCACTTATTACATTGAAGTGCTCGCGAACAGGTTGCGTTACAAATTTCAAAAAGGATCCAACGTGAGATCTAATATAACATAATATTTTTAAAATTAGAAATATTTGTTCAAAAATTTATTTAAAGCATTAGAATTATTAATTACTAAGAACAAAATCATTATTAATTAGGATAATTCATTAAGCGTATGTAGTATAAATGAACTCGATAAATTATCATCGGCAGAGAAACAATCTCACAAATATTAATTATATTTCCGTAGATTTCAACACGCTCGGAACTAAGAGATTGATTACTAAATGAATAAGATTTGTTCGATAAACATTTTGTTTTTGTACTATTTATGGCAACAGATATAATCATCATTTCCTGAATCAATTAAACATTAAAATGTTATTTGTATTAAATTTCCTAAAATAATGGATTACACATGTTGAAAACTAAAGAAGTAATATAATTTACTACTGATATGCAATGTATTCTCGATGTATATATTTCTATATGTATATTTATGTATTATATTATTCATGCCACTTTTCCGGTGTTATTGAAACATTTACTAAGGTTTTGTTTTTCTAACAAAGACCAAAATTGCTACATATTTACTTAGGGGATTAATGTTAGCATAATATATACAAACTCATTAAAGGCGGGCATAAATTGGTAAAAAGCAGTTAAATAATATTGTTTAATATCTTTTCAAACAGTTATCGCCCGTAAACAAATTTATAGATATAATAGCTGTCACATTGAATCACAACTAAAATCAGCCTCATTCTCCGTCAATCTACTAATTTTATGAGGATTTATACCATTTATAAACCGCCACATTACCAAATGTAGAAGTATATAACCCGTTTGACAGAATTCTGCGTGTCACTCCACAGTATTTTTCAGATCATCACAGAAGGAATTTGGGAAAAAAATGACATTGATTTCTCAGATTAATTTGTTCTTATTTTTCGTTTTACGAAGACATACATTCATAAACCTAATATAGAATGGGTCCCTTCCACCAAATCCACATTTGTACAGTATTGGCACTTATTTCAACCACAACAAAATGCTGATTGAAGAATCTGAATTCATAATTTTCCAATCCTTTACAGATATTGTATCGACCGAGAGGAATCGTAAATAAATATTGGTTTCAAATTTTAACTCCAGTAATGTAAGTCCAGGGAAGGGGTTAAGTCGGTGGCATCAATCCCAGTACTTGCCTGATACGTATCTTATCTCCGCTAAAAGGGTAAATGTCAATCTCTGTGAAATTTGAAGTCAGATTGTAAAGATGGACGAAATGCCGCTAAGCAGTTTACCCGACGTGCTAACGATTCTGCCAGCTCGCCGCCTTAGTCGTAAATTAAAATTAATAAAATTTTGACAGTTGGAGTTTGTATATCCTCGGGTGTAGACTTTTATCATTCTCAGGTCGATACATTTTGCAGCCGTTCACTTATTAGGATCAAAAGGATTGACTGTACCACTAGTGTTTACGATGGATAGAGCGAGGATTGAAAAATAGGGGACTAATCATTATGATTAATGAATTTAAGATGGCGTGTAGATGCAATATCTATTCTCCATAAAATTGTCGTGAAGGCGATATTTTCACAATGTTTTGCGACAAAAATATCTTTCTCTTTCTCTATCTCTCTCTCTATCTATCTATTCATCTATCTATCTCACTCATATTATGAGTTATGTTTTTGCAACAAATCAATATTATTCGGGTTGTATGTGTGAAAGATTTTCACAAAGGAACATTTCGATAGAAATATTTACTCCATTAGCTTTCAAAATTTGAATGACTCTCGTAGAATATGATGAAGGTATTCCAAATATATTTAGAGTTCACAAATGAAAATCGAAACTGAGAAACGTAAGAAAATAATGCCAACTAGATATATTATTTCTTCATCATTAATAAATATGCAATCGGATTCCATGTTTGTTAGTATATAAAGTTCAGAAAATAACCCGCCCGCAAAAAAAAAAGAAAAAATACTTGCCGGTATCAACACTTTTCCTTTCTCTTCGAATATTTTCTGGTTTATATATGGTAATGAGAACCTTTCCTGAAATATTATCAAACCATTAAGCAACATATGCAAGGTAATGTAATATTTTCTCATATGGCATGAAGTCATATATTATTTTTATAATAAAGCTACAAACTTTATTATCTACTATTATTGTTCAGTAATTAGATAATCGTCTGCATTCCAAATAAAATATTCATGTTGCCTTAAGACATTTAGCTTTTGTACAAAACGAGAGATGTAAATGCCCATGATACACATACATTACATGAATACTTGACATGGATAATTGTAAACAGCAAACGAGTTTATCTGATGGATATGAAAATAATTTGACAAGCATAAACTTTCCTCCGATTACTTTTAATACTATCAGAATAATCGTCACTCTATCGTAATTCCTTTTTTCGGTTTTTCGAGTATAAAAAATGAGCAGTTCTTTCATCCTTTACGAAGTAAATAAAGGAGAATCATCATTGGATTCTTTTCTATTTGCGTTCATGTAAGTTTCATATGGAAACAAGCAGCATAGAATCTAATGCTATGTGGTTCAATAAATATTCCAGTATAGTTTACTAACATACTTTTTATAACTATAATTCGAATGAGTATTTCAGATCATCGCAGCTATTCCCTCAGTTAATCTAAATCATTGAAACAAATGTTTTTATTACAGACCCAGAAGACTTTAATCAATCAATACATCTATGTAAACGTATGTCTTTTTTTTCAAAACGGAATAAACTTAAAGCGAAAGTAACTGAGAAACCGTCGTTATTATTACTGTTCAGTCGTGTAAATTTTATTGCGTGATTTTACTGCACAACCGAGAGACGTTCAACGCCCATCGAGTATGTGCTGGCTTTACTTTGGCATATTTGTTTTCAGTTGTAATCATAGTCGCCTACATAATATCCGTGCAGTTCTTACTATTGTTTTTATTTTCTGTATAAATTATATATGCGTAAATGTTTGTTTCGTGAGAACGTATTATGAACTTTTTCATTTGCATCAAATTATATTCATTCCTAAATTATCTTCTTTTATAGAGGGAATTTTCTGTCTTCATTTCACACATTCTGGTTTCCTCTATCAACATATCATTATGTATAGATAAATCATTGCATCTTATTACAAATAGGTTTCGTATTATGTGAATGATACTGCGGCCAAAAGTTACTTCCTTTCCAAGTTGTTTACTTGACAATAATGTCTAATCCATTTTTATGTTTAGATAGACATATTGTGTGAGCAATTTGCCATTCTCTGGCACTGTTTTCAGAGCACCTACAATCTCGTTTATGCCGTTATATCAGACAATAGATTTTACTTTCAATGTATGGAATCTCAAATATATATATATTCTTTATCAGTTGAAAAATTAGGTAACGAAAAATAAACAACGAGATTTAAAATTTTCTTGTCAGTTTCCACACATTCTGCAATTACTTGAAAATTGGTAATTTCTGGAATGTGGGTTCTGATATTGCACGGCAAACAAAACCTGTTGGTTTCATCTTGAAACTCTAGGCGTCTCAGACAGTACCAATATTCTCAGTTGTCTATGTCTAACTTGTAGGGACTGTTTTTGATAGTGTGTTAAGATAACAATATAAGGCCTAAGTCAGTTCACTTTTAGACCTCTCACAACTTCTGTTGCTGTTGATCCTTTCTCCTCGTAATTGTTTATTAGTTTCGTGTCAATTTTGTATTGGGTTCTTCACCTGAAACTGCAAGAACTATATTTTATCTTTCGATTTGGCCCAGAATGAAATTTAATAGCTCTTTGTAATAGCTTTCCATAGTTCTTTAGACGTTGTTTGTGATCTTATCGTGAACTTGTACAATTTCAAGTTGCTGATGACCTCTACATCCCTATTTTCATTGTAAATGTACTACTTTGCCGTATTCATCTAATCTGCGCATAGTTATTATAGCTATTACTAGTACAGCGGGAACACTGATATCTATATATTTAGCTATATTTTAACTATTAATTTAAAAGGCATATTACTTCTATCATTTCCATTTCCATGTGTTCTGCACTGTGCAGATATGTGTAATTATATCTTTGTTCTAATTCCTTTCAATCTATTACCTTTTTGAGCATGATATTAATGTTAATAAGCTTCTTCCCTTGGCACATTTGTCACTCTTCAATCTCAGAAACTCCTCTATTAAATCTGTTTCCCATCTATAATAGTGTTTGCACCGTACAACATAATGTTGGCCACAGACAAAAGAACGTTGATTGCGAATCCTTAACAATTTTATGGGAGACCGAGTCTAGTATAGCGAACTTCTTGGTAAAAGAATTAAGGGTAAGTTGACAAATTAATATAGGAAAGTGACATTTCTTAGAATATTGCCTTTCTCTTATATTTTCTGTGTACAAAATTGTTTATTTACAATGTAATTTATACCTCCTCTGAATCATGAACGCTGTCAAAATCCATTTCTGTCAACATGGGAGTTATCGGTGAAAACAGATAAGGTATTGAGATGTGGAACTCTATGAAAACGCTTTAAGACAAACGTAATTATCTGTAAATTAGTACATTTGTGGAAAGAGGTAATTTATTCTGTGGATAAATTTACTTTTGTGATGGTAGGCGTGACAAATATTAAAATCAGAAAATCGAGCGTTTGAATATGTTTTTATGAGATCATACCTAGCATGTAATTTCTGTTCAAAAGAAAATCTGCTGACCTAGTAGCACAAAGATAAGATGCTTAGTTTTTCCATCAAAGTATATGTAAATTTCTGGTCATTTTACGTATTGCCTCGTCATATTCTATTATCGTCGTTGAATGGCTCACAATAACATGTCAGAAATCAAATACAAGGATGCTAGTTTGCATCGTGGTCACCGATAACTAATAACATCCTTTTTAACATTGGTTATTATAATTTGCAGCTTGGGGATTAGTAATTTGTATTCTTCTTAAGTTTAGGTGCGTTACATATTTCTTTGCCTGTTAGATGATTTTAATATTTCTCTTGCATACTTGTTCTTTTTACTTCAAGCAGAACACCGTTCATCTCTTGGTCAACCACTATGGAAGTGCTACTGCTCCACCAAACAATGTTGCTCTGTAATCAATTTATGGCAACAACCGAACTAGTTTGCTCAAACTCCCTATTATTATTATTATTATTATTATTATTATTATTTTTTTTTTTTTTTTTTTTTTTTTTCCTCTTCTTTCAAATTTGCTTCCATTTCTTGCCGAGTGTCTTCCCGACTCCTAGGGCAAAGAAACTCATAGTATACATTGGTAGACCATTAAACTAAACTCACTAATTCGTTAATTTTAGGGATTTCTGCGCTTGTTGTGACAGTTCTCAAGGATCATACGATTAATTAGCAGTTGATCTTTGCATCCGTATGAGCCTCGGCGGCACCCTTTTTGTTCGATGGGGAAAATATCGTTCTTCTCCATGAATGCATATGTTTTCTCCGCCTGGATACATGTTAGGATTTTATACGTGGTGGATAGACAGATTATAGGCCTATAGTTTTTGGAAGGTTGGTTTCGTTATTCTTTGGGAGTAGGTAAGTAATACCACTTGCTAACCATTCAGGTGTTTTCTTTGGGTCTCTCATAATTCCATTGAGCAGCTGAACTAGCTTACGGTATGCGCATGGGAGCGATGCGAGCCAGAAATTCGGCACCCTATCTTTACCGGGGGATTTCCAATTATGGGCCTTCGTGAGTGCCTTTCTTAGGTCTGCTATTGTGATGTCTTCCCATTGTTGTTGTAAATTTTGGTAGGATCCTTCTGTTTGTATAATCCAGTCTGCATTTATGTTGTACGTCTTCTTGTCACTCCAAATCATTTTCCAAAAGTTTTGAACTTCTTCCATGGGAGGGGGGTCTTTAACGGTTACTTTCTCCTTCCCTATTTCTCTGTAGAATTTTTTGGCATTGGATGTGAACAGCTTATTTTGCTTGTAAAACTTGTTTCTCTTCTCAAATGTTCGTATTCTTTGGGCTTTTGCTTGAACTTTTTGTTTCAGCGTTTCTTTCATTGATATCAGTTCTTCTCTTGGTGAGGATCCAAATTTTCTCTTCATCTTTCTTCCTGTTCTGGATCTTATATCATTTCCACATGTTAGTTCATTTAATATTGATATTTCCCTTCTCATAAATTCAATCTCTTTTTCAATTTTACTTCTCCAGGTTTATATATATTTATGTATATATTGTTTTATTTGAGGATGGTCAGAGCACGAGAGCGCACGAAGAAGGGAAGTGTCACTGAGGAGGTCACAAATGTATAACTAATATGATTTTGTCCAGAAATCACATCTACAAAATTTCAAGTTCCTCCCATCCTCACCGCATTTTCTTAATTTGTAACTTTTTCGAATTTTATATATATATATATATATTATTTTATTTTATTTTTTTATCTACGTAGAAAAATACAGAGAATCTGGGAAATACATATATTGTTATAGTTTAATTATTCTTAATGAAACACTCAGAATCTATTCCCCCACCTCGCCTATCCATCGGTTTCACTTTTGCATTATGTTTCTCGCATGCGTATAATTCTACTGAAATAGAAGACTTAAAAATCCAAAACCACCACCAGAAGACCCGGTATGTTAGAAACAACAGGTAAAGGACATTATATCTGAAGAAACGTCCCCGCTTTCCACAAAGCTAAACGTGAAATATTGGAAGTGTGCAACTTTTTTACAGTGATGAGGTGATGGGTAAAATTCGTAAAGATTCGTACTCACTGTTTTTTCTCCATGGATTACCAAGAAAAAAATATTTGAAAAAAGTATAAAGTGAATTTTGTGTGGAGAGGGAGAAAATAAAAAATATTGAGGATGAAATCCTAATCTCCTGTATTGTAAAAATAGGAATCTGAAGAAATTTAGGAAAAGAATAAGGTGAGTGAGCGGAAATTTCACCTCGGACATGCTAGAAAAAAGAGGTAAAGGACACGATTTCCGGAAAAACTTTATGAGAAAACTTTCTTTTAAGTTTATATCGATGATCAGGTTTTTAAATACGTTTATCACAAACACAAATTACGCAATAGAAAAGGATTATTTCAATTGGATGTGAGCTTTAAATTAACTCGTGCACACTGCAAGTATTAACATAATTCGCACAGAAGTTTTACCTAGAGTGTGTCCGTGTGTGTTTGTTTGTGTGCGTGTGTGTATGTGTCTGTGTATGTGTGTGTGTGTGAAAGGAAGTTGTTTTATGGTATCCGTTCGTTTAAGGAAGCAAAGTTGTCAAATCGACATATATGGGATCATATGATTATTCGTTAATTTCCGTAAAATTATTTTAATTTCTTTATACATCGGAGAGAGCAGAAATTGAGAGAGAGGATAAAATGAATAAGCGGCATTTGCTTTGACGTGAGAGGTGAAAGAGAAAGAGAGGAGAAAGGGAATGATGTACGTCAATATAAAATGGACGCGTGTGTGTGTGCATGAAAGAGACAGAGAGAGAGAGAGAGAGAGAGAGAGAGTCAGTGAGTGAATGAAAGTGTGTGTCGTGATGAATAAATGTTTTTGCATGTATGAGTAAGTGTCACTGTCTCACGCACCTCCTCTCTCTCTCTCTTTCTCTCTTTCTCGCGCACACGCATTATCTTTCATATATACGTACATAAATAGACAGAGGTAAAGAATACGTACGCCACCTGTTTTCAGCGTAACCCTAATCCTAACCACACACTGTAGGTATTCTTCACCTTTGCCCATAAATACATATGCATACATCTTTTTTGTGCGTGAGAGACAGACAGAAACAGACAGAGTGACTGTATTTCCTCATAACATATAGAGAAATAGTTGGTTTTTAATGTAATGTCTTTGTGACTTATTTTAAAACAATATTTATGTGAACATTTTCCTAAATGTTTGTCCTTGTAGAATTATATGCATGCGTGAAACATCGGATAAAAGTAAAACATTAGAAGCACATTGAAATACTGTCTGGAAATGACCTTAAAATTGTGCGACCCGAGTAGTTGCCTAGGTTATTTTAGTTGTAAAAAAGAGTTGTTGAGTGAAAAGCAAAGTTTATGTGGTTGACAGATAATAAGCAGCGGCTATGTTTCGTTATAACTCTCAAAGTTGTCAATCAACTGTCATCCGAGAAGCGTTATTTTCATTATCCACACATCGTCAGTCTCGTAATCAAACACTGCAATTTTGGTTGTAACTGAAGGTGCGAAACTATTTTCAATTTCTAATGAAACCTTGTCGTTGCAACTTTCAATATCAGCGCGTTTCACTGTTGAGTATAAAGTCATATACATATAATAACAGACACACAGACATATATTAACGCACACCTCAAGCCTGCCTCTGTCCCTGTGTGTGTCTTTTTGTGTCTTTAAATGTGTGCGTGTGTTTCAGGTGTCACAGAAATTTAGTTACGCATATATACATGTCAATCATCGGCCTAACGTACGTAACGATCGCTGGAACACATATAGAAAATGTGACGGCATTGTCATCGTGATGGTGGTAAAAGATGGCGTTTACGATAGGTGACTAAAACGAAAATGACAATGTTAAATTTTTGTAATGCAAATAAGTGAAGGAAAATATAGTTTAGTTGGTAGCCAAAAGTATGTTGAAACTCTTGATACCCCATACGTCAAAAAACGGCAACTCTGTTTTCGAATGCGTAAGGAACATACACGCGCGCACACACACACACATACAAACTCTCTTATATATATTTATGCATATATTGTTTTATTTGAGGATGGTCAGAGCACGAGAGCACACGAAGAAGGGAAGTGTCACTGAGGAGGTCACAAATGTATAACTAAAGATTTCCGGACAATGGACATGAGTTAGAATAAGAACTGTAACAAACGAGTGAAGAACGATTATACAGTGCATGTGTTTACTTGACAAAAACAAATGACCGTCCCGAAATACAACTGCATCTGTTTCAACACACGACATTTCATTATGAATCTTGCAACCAAAATTCACAAACACACACAGGTATATATATATATATAATTCTAGGATTGAATTTATAAATGTTTAATACATCGCTACGCGCGTTTCCACAAATCACATGATTTTAACATCAGAGTCCGTACCCTTAGGATTATCACAGTATTATCCGTAGTATCAATGGGCATCCGGTTGATTATCATCATTGATTCATTTCACCAGGTGATACTGCATTAGTGGATGAATCAGAGAGGGCTATTTAACTCTTCCTGCCAGTATGAGAATCAGTCTAGCTATGTGGGTATTTCATTGTGTACTTGGTAGGTGATGGGATTAGCAGAAGTAGTGGTAGCAATATGGGGACGGATGTGTGTGTAGTAGGGTTCGATATATTTGCTATTCCTTCTGCACATTTTATGAGGGGGTATTCTTTCAGCAGATTTAAGGATGGTAGTACACTACTTTTTTCTATTTCATTCAAGACGTAACTCAGCTCAATAAATTCTGGTTTCAACAGGTAACCAGTTGTTATACAATGATGTTTGTTGAGCGAAGGGATTAACAATCTCTTCTTATGGTGATGTTTTCCTTGTTTCTGCAGTTATAGTGTGTATCATCTTAAACATTGGTATGTACGACTATATATATATACATACATACCTATATTTATATGCATATATATATATCTATATATTCATATGTATATACATATATATATATATATATATATATATATATATATATATATATACATACATATATATATATATATATACACATACCTAAATACATATATATATATATATATGTGTATATATATATGTGTGTGTGTGTCTGTATATATATATTATATATATATATATATACATATATATATATATGTATATATATATGCATATATATATATATTATATATATATATATATAAAATTATTAAATTATTAAATTAATATCTAATTTTTCACCCTCATTTATGAATTTATATATATATATATATATATATATATATATATATATATATACATACATTTTTAAAATTAAATATTCGATAAAATCTATATAAGAATTTATCAAGTAGTCAGTATGAAAACTATTTAAGGGAAAAATTTATAATTATTCCCTTTAAAAATATTTATCACTATGGTATGTTTGACATTAATAGTTCCTCATAGCGTGAGGCATTTACGTGTCGTAATGCCCTTAATATATATTTATATTTATCCAGTTATCATTGAGTGCCTGAAGTGAGAGCACAGAATATGCAAAATCTCAACGGTATCGCAATAGTAGCCAAATTTCTTTTAAAGCAGAAATCAGTGCCTTTCGCAATTATATGAACTTATACCTAACTTACTGATGTCTGTAGAGAAGATAACCATTATCCGCCTCTATCTATTTATCTATCTATATCTATACAAGACTGTATGTTTGTATATATGCATATATGTTTGTATTTTCTGCATCGTGATATATCTAAATCTTAAAGTAATTCTCTTCCTTGATATCCTTTAACCTTCATCACATTTCCTTTCTCGTTTCCCGTTAATTTTCCGATTTACGTTGTTTGGATACTTTTCTTGAGAATTCTATTTCTCTGGGTTTATTAAATATTTAAAACTATTTCTCATACCATATATTTTTAGTCTAGATTAATTGGTGTTTTTCTCTGATCAATAGCAATTATTTTTATTACAAAACTATTTTGTTTCCAAGTAACAATGGCAACAGAATCTAAATCTTAAATCAAATAAACCGGAAATAAATAGGTCATTAGATTTTAAAAGTGGTATTTAAAATTCAAATTGTGAATGATGTGTATTTATACCGTTACCATATATTTAATATATATTACTATTTTTTATATAGTGATATTGCTAAAACGACAGTTAGGAACATACCTAAATACACCTCTGCTTTGAAATAATTTTGAAACAAATATACACGATTATGGTCTACCGTATTTTCAGAAATGATTTTGATAAATGAGGACGAAGTGAATTTATTAACAATACGACTTCATTTTGGTTTTATTTTAAATAATTTATAGCTAAAATAGATTAGGCAGATTTTAAATTTCATAAACACGTGATTATCAATGAATAAAACTAAAATATACTTAAAATCATATAAGTCATAATAACGTAAGTGAAAAGAGAATATGGAAGAAAGCATAAAATGATGAAATATTGATATTTAATGAAAGGAATTTTTAGAATCCATCTTATAAAATGATGTCTACAACAAAACATAACTTGCAATAAATAGAAATAATAAAGTTATTTCCATAATAATCAATTGAGATCGGAAACATCCAAACAATTTGAACTGCTGCAAAATTAAAGAAACCACAGTGTAGTACTTAAAAGTATTTTTCTTTTATGAATATTAAATATAGCTATCTGGGAATTCAAATATTTTGTATGAAAGAGAGTTAACACACTTTCAGAGAGAGAAATATTAAAGGAATGTGATAAAGATTATGAATAGCTCTATGTTTCTGTGTTTTAGATTCTAAGTGGACAATTCAGTTATCAAAAAATCTGACAAGAGATGTTGATGGTGTTAAACACTACATGCCTATATGTTTGTGTGGTGTCCCTGTTCCAAGATTAAATAGAAACAAAACTATGACTACGGAGTCATTTATAAGAATTTAGATTAGATGGTATAGATATTATAACACTCAAACATATAGTGAAGCTATAGTATACTGACACTGAGTAATCTTCAATATAGCTATTACATATTGGAGTTAGACAATATCTATATATTATTACAATAGTGCCTACCTGCCGGAAGTGTAGTCGTGCTGAAGAGAGGAGGTGAGAGAGCAGATCACTAAGATATTCTATTCAGGAAATAGCAACGTTTGGTAGAGGTTAGGTGGTATTACAAGTAGATTTCCAGACGTAATATTTAATGAAGTATGCAGTTAAAAACTTTGCAGACGTTAACAACTGTACGGTACTTGTTAGGGTTGTGTATAATATGGTATTCATGCAGTGATCTGAAACCGTCTTTTTATGTGGGTAAAAATATATTGGTTTCGGTATCTCATCACATAACTTTATTAGAATGATTCGTGCTGTTTATACAAGAATGTAGCCGTATAATATTATGTCACAGGGGAATTTAATTCTTCTTAGGACCCAGAAATATTATATCTTTGCCGGATTATTTTTCCATGCTCAGTACATGATTGGGATACCACAAACACAGGATCGCTATCTACAATGAAGAAATGAATATCAACCTGCAGGATTCCAATATAGCCCTCCATATTCTTCACGAGGTAATTAAGTGTTATTTCATCGTTACTGCACGCACTAACATCAACAAACAGTGTCAAAATCATGGAATCTGGAAGTTATTAGGCATATTGTTGTGTAGACTAGATCTTCTCTTGTCATATACTGTGGGCAACAAACTAAAGAGCTATTCTCTACCTGGAGGTTCGGGATGCCAATTATTTTGCTACATATATAAACACGACGGGCTCTTTTCAGTTTCCGTCTACTAAAGTTACTCGCAAGATTTTAATTAATGCTATAGTAGAAGACGTTCGGTCATAGTACGACGCAGTGGGACTACACCCGGAGCCATGTGGTCGGGTAACAAATTTTTACTACTCAACCATGTCTGCGCCTGTAAAATAGTTATAATGATATACATTATATAATGATATACATTTCTTAAATCTTAGCACAGGGACAGCAGTTTTAGGGGAGGACTCTGTGTTGATATTCCTTGCATAAATAATCATATAATGATCATGAAGGTAACATTTTTATACGTTGTTCCTACTCCATCAGAACTGCTCCGATGCTAAGCAACAAGGACAATAATTGCACCCATGGAAATCTAGCTTGTGTCTGTGCAAATGATAGCAGCGAGTAGGTATAAAGATTTTAATTCGTCCGAGAGTAAACGTGTTTGCACTACATACAGTCGTTTCTACAGCAAATCAGGGAGGAGACGATATGTATGAGACTTAATGTAATATCACAGTCCCTTGAAATAAGGTTAACTGAAATACGGTTCAAGCGACTCTTTTAATTGATTAAGCAGATAAATTTGAAGCACTGAACAACAGTCATTTTTACATCCTACATGCCGAATTTGCCTTATTTAATTGTATTTAGTTTAACTAATTATATTTAATTTAAATGATACTTGTATCATATAAAGTAAATGTATTCACTGCATTATTCACTGCATTATAAAGTGTAACAAGTCCATTTAAAATCGATGTTATATCATTTCTTTTGGAGTTATTTTGTTTTCTTTCTTTAAATTTTCAAATTTCAAGAGATCATTAGGCTTCCAGTTTATGAACTTTGTTTACTTTTGAAAATTACTGTAAGCTATTATATACTTTCCCCTGGAATCATCTTTTCCCTCCGGTCATATTTTCTACCATATCTTGCTATGTAATTCATGCATTAAAAATGTCCACTTGTTGAATTTTCTCCAGTTTCTATTTCAGCTTCAATGGCCTACTAGAAAAGGACTCCAATGCTACGTTGGCTGGCCATTTAGAGAAATGCTAATTTAAAGATTGTAAATATCAACAAGAAAATGCTCGAGCACTTATTATCCCCGACAACCCATTATATCTGTTAACATCTGTCTGCTACATGCTATTATATTTCTCACCATATTCGTGTTCAAGAACACATCCTAAGTAACAACTCTATATTTGGGAAGACGTAATTCACAACAGTTATGTCCTAGCATTTATTTCATGCCACAATCAGCCTGCTATGTAAGATAAACTTTTAAGTCATTTAGGCTATCACTAATATTATTATCACACTTATTCCATATTGTCATGCTTTCTAACTGTTGTTAAATAACACACTTCATTTACAACGGCAATACAAAAGAATTTCTCTCCTTTGTTGGTATAGACTTAATAGTGTAGCTGCTGCCTGATATATTTATGGAACTACCAACTCTACTATAATAGCCAAAAAATATAATCACATCTACAATCCCCACCAAAACCATAGATATTTCCACAATGATTAGGAAAATGATCTCCTGCAGAGTCACCAGAAATAGTTCTTGTCATTATTCTTAGAAGGACAAGAAGTCGAATATCATCAAAAGTATATACAATAAAATCACTAAGTTGTATGTGACAAGGAATAAATTTACGTTCGTTAGCTGTCTTTTTGTTTGCACAAAATCATCACCTTATGAAACGCTTTCATTTAATTCCATTAGCCGAAAAGCGAAGATAAATCATTGCAGAACCTTACTAAACTATCTTGTCTGCCAACAAAATGTACTTCTGTTTTCCTAAGTGAAGTATATTTGACGATTTAAATATATAAAAAAAGAATAAAACTTTCAAATTGTGGCTGAAGACCCGAAAGTTTGGTGCAAATTTTTGCACAGAAATTCCAGGGAAGGAGTGTGTCGATTAAATCGACCTCAGTGCGCAACTGATAGTTATTTTAACGATCCTGAAAGAATGAACGGCAAATTCGACATCAGCGGATTTGAACTCAGAACGTAAGGACGGATGGAATACGGCAAAGCAATTTTTCAGTCGTGCAAGAGTGATTCTGGTGGTACGCGGCCTTAATCTTGGTTCGAAATTTTGTCACAAGCTCAGCAGTTTCGGAGGCACGATTAAGTCGATGACATTGACCCCAGTGTTCAACTGGTAATTAGTTTATTGATCCCATAAGGATAAAATTCAAAGTCGACCTGGGACGAATTTGGACCCAGAACATCAAGTCGGACGAAATGCCACAAACCACTTTGACCGGTGTGCTAACGATTTTACCTGCTCAACACCTTAATATTAGCAATATACATACATACGTACACACACACTTAGATACACTTAGATATGTTTCGACCAAAGATTGGTCCAGGCCATGTCTAACTTAATAGCACCACCTGATAGGATTATTCGAATCCTGTTTAAGTCAAGTCTTGTTCAAGTAGTGAGTTCTTGTTGGGTGAGTTGTATCCAGTTTTGTTCAAGTAGTGAGTTCTTGTTGGGTGAGTAGAGGATGCTTTTGGACTCTCCTGTTGAAGACAACATATGAATGTTCATTTTCTTTTCTCCAAATGATCTGCTGAGATGTTTTGTTTATAGTGATCAAATGTATGTGCTGTACATTAGCTAGCTCCCTTCATCTGTTGCTGGAACCGATGCACAGTGTGCTATGCATCAGGTAATTGAGTAATCACAGAGCCATGTGAGATGAAGTGTTTTGCTCAAAGAGAGCAAAATGGGAAGACAGAGAAAGAAATACCGAAGAAAGAAAAGAAAATGGAACAGCTTCTGTGCATGAAATTTAGGAACACTGAAGGGTATTATTGAGAGGAACCAGGTTCAAGACAAATGAACAGATAATAAAGAAATAAAAATCATACAAGAAATGCATCTGAAGCTCTAATACTCCTAGATAACGTATGAAAGACTACTATATATATATATATTATATAAATAGATGTGTGCATGTGTCTGTGTGTGTAAGTTCATATATATAATTCAATAACAATTACACTTAATGTCATTGAATTTTGGTTACAACAACCAGTAATAGCCAGAAGCAGGAGATAAAAGACAAAACAAAAGATCATTTAAATGTTAATTGTTCACACAGAGATTTCTATTTTCAATCTAAAATCTTAAATTGTGCACACACTTACATACATATAAATATATACACACATTATATAGCCATATAAACACACACACACATATATTATGTATACATATATATATATATAATATATATATATATATATATATATATATACATATATACATATATATGTGTATATATAAATATATATAATAGTTTATATGTATATGTATATTTTATATATATATATATATATGTGTGTGTGTGTGTGTATGTGTACATATAAACACAAACATCCATAAATTTTTAAGATTTCTAAAATACATTTTCTGGTTTTGCATTCTCTTCTTTTTCTCCTTCTTGCAGCTACTTCCCATTTTCAACTGACTTATAGCCATTAAAATTGGTAACTTGAAGAATACCAAACGTACTCTGCAGCAATTATGAACTCTGACTTTTACCGTTGTATTTTTTAATGATATAATTGTGATGCTAAATCTAAGCAAACAAACCAGTGGAGTGCTTAGCTAAGAAAATCAGTTTGTAATCTTTTTTTCTTTCTATAATGGCAACAGTAGTTGTGGTGTTAATGGTGGTGGTGGTGGGTTACTGTGTTGTTGGTGTTAATATTGATATTAGGGAGTTGATAGTGCTAACATTTATATGCAGCTTCTGCTTGTAGGGGTGGTGGTGACGGTGGTGGTAGTAGTGTTTGTGTTGATGGTTATGGGGTATTGCAGCATTATTTAATGTAAGAAATCATGCAGCCATTGTTTAATCTATTACAAGTGATATTCTAGTTACTATTACTATAATTATTACTATTATTGTTATTATTATAATTGTTATTATTATTATTATTATTATTATGAGGGCGATGCGCTGGTAGAAACTTTGGCACACGAGGTAAAATACTTAGTGGTATTTCATCTGTCTTTACATCCTGGGTTCAAATTCTGCCGAGGTCGACTTTGCCTTTCATCCTTTCGGAGTTGATAAATTAGGTACCAGTTGCATACTGGGGTCGATCTAATTGACTGGCCCCCTCCTCAAAAATTTCGGGTTTTGTGCCTATAGTAAAAAGGGTTCTTCTTCTTATTATTATGATTATTAATCATTAGTACACCAGTCAAAAGGCTTAGTGGCATTTTGTCCATCTTTACATTTTGAGTTCGGATGCCACCGAGGTTGACTCTTGCCTTTCATCCTTTTGGGGTTGATAAATAAGCACCAGTTGAGTACTAGGGTCAATATAATCGACTTATCCACTCCCCTGAACTAGCTAGTCTTGTAGAAAAATTTGGAACCATTATTACTATTATTATCATCATTTTTTGTTGTTGTTGCTATTATTGTTGTCATGCCCTTCATCCTTTCGGGGTCAATAAATAAAGTACCAGTTATGCACTGGGGTCGATGTAATCGACCTAATCCCTTTGTCTGTCTTTGTTTGTCCACTCTATGTTTAGCCCCTTATGGGCAATAAAGACATATATAATTACCATCATCATTATTATTATTATTATTATTATTAGTAGTAGTAGTAGTAGTAGTAGTAGTGGCAGTAGCAGTAGTTCTACATTCACAATTTTGATGATTTTTTTTTTTTAATATGCAATGCCAATATGAGAATTTTCGAACATCTGCAGGTAATGTGGCTGACTGTTTTTCTCTTTACACAAAATTTTTGAGAAGTAATAATGTCTGTACTTAGTTTTCTCATAACATATTCATCGAAATTTATGGGATTTGTGCCTGCATTTTCATATACATACATACATACCTACATACATTCATACATACATATACATATATGCATACATACATACATATACATATATGCATACATACATACATGCATGCATACATACATACATATATGCATACATACATACATATATGCATACATACATACATACATACATATATGCATACATACATACATATATGCATACATACATACATATATGCATACATACATATATATATAATATATATATATATATATATGCATGTATAACACACACACACACGCACATATGTATATCAATATATCATCATCATCATCAATGATGATGACGATGATATATATATACACACACACATATATATAGGCATATTTTTGCTTAATTGTTTTTCTCATCGGTGTGAATGCCCATTCACTACATAAGCCTCTCTCTCTTCCTCTTCTCTCTCTCTCTCCATATATATATATATATATATATATATAATATATATATATATATATATATGTATATATATATATACACATAAACACACACGGAAGGATACACACACACTAACACACACATATATATACGTGCATTCATATGATATTGTCCATGTCATTTCTATTTACTTTTCTTTTGTTTGTTTTTTAACAGAATGACTATGATAATATATTTTTTGAATTTGACTATTCAGTGGGGCAGTCAAATAGAATATCGAGCAGCTTGTACTTTTTTAAATTTTCTCATGTATTTTAGGCCAAAGGTTTGTTCTGCAAGATGAGCAAATCTAATTTTAACAGAATTAATATTTGAATAACATATCCTACTCTTAAGACAATACTACTAAATATTGTCTTGCGAACTTATTCAACCTCTCTCGAAATAACAGTCAACACTTTATTGTGGAAACAAGTAACAAAGGAACTATTTTGCACCGAGAATAGAAGTCATTGTATACAGCTGATAATATTAAAATTTCTTTTGGTCATGTTTTGTGAACCAAAAGTATCTGGTAAACAGGATTGGTTCAGAATTAAAAGTATTCTTAGTAATTATGGTTTCCAATTGATTTTTTTCCTTTTTCTATTTTTTTTTTGTTTTCTATTTGCTGATAAATTTATTATTAGGCTTCGTTGTAGTAAATACAATGAAGAAAAAGAAATGGAAATCTACTGTGGTTAAAGAAAAATGCATAAGAAAAACAATTAAAAGGGGATTAATACTTCACAGAATTATGTGGCAGACGTTGTTGCATCATCGTTAACTTTGACAAAAGTTATCTTATTCGAAACTCATATTCTGAGTTGGAAATCAACAACGTTAGAATCTGCAATTACTTATTCCACATCAAAACAAATACACCACTTTTTTTACATGTATATACATATACATATGCGTGTGTCTGTGTATGTGTGTGTGTTTGTGTGTATCTGTGCCGGTATATATAAATATACATACACACACACTCTCAGACATATATACGTATATGTACATGTATAAATGTATATATATATATATGTGTGTGTGTGTGTGGTGTGTGTGTGTGTAATTCCTAGACAATGCATTTTATCTTTATAGCAAAAGAGCAACATATCAATTATCTAAACTGACCGATATTTTATTCTATGATTTTTTAAAATAATTACTTCTTATCGATATTTCATATGTACGCACTGATACTTCAAATGACTGCCAAACTCAAGTAATTCGATTGTTATTCACATGGTGGGGGAGTACTCTAAATCTTATAAATATTTGTCCTTTCTTTACTGGTTAGACAATGGTTTTACTCTTGCCAGTTGAATTGTTTTACAATAAATTCCAATTGTTTTCTTGGACTCGGTCGCTTTCTAGCATATTATTTTTTAATCATTCTTCTGTAACATATCCCTATGTCTAAGTATCAATTAATAGTAGTGACGACTTTATTCATTTAGAATGTAGATATTATACATGAACCATCAATAACATTAAAAAATAGTTACTAGTGATTATCATACACATTTTATGAAAGTGACTTATTTACTAAATAACTCAAACAAACTAATTCAGCTTATTTAGAAACAATATATTTTGGAGGCTGTATACTCCAGCCGTGAAATATGTGACAACCATCCCTTTCCGAAATTCAAATGTTAAGTACTTGTGTCTGTTTCTTTAGTTTTGAAACTATGAAATTGTTATTACTTCGCCCTTGACTCGAAGCATTTTATGGACATCGCAAAACAAAATAGAGTCGTACGTTTTGTTTACGTTTTATAATTTACCTGTTTCAGTTTTGGAGATGCTGGGCTAAGAGCATGAAGGACTGTTTTTAGCAAAACAAATCGAATCCAGTACTTATGCGATTAGTAATTATCCAATCGGCCGCATTCGCAAAACCGCTAAGTTAAGGGACGTAAATGAACTAATATCAGTTTTCAAGCAGGTGAGAACAAAAGCAAACACATTTAATCCCCACCCCACCCCCATATATATATATATGTATAAACACGACGGGCTCCTTTTAGTTTCCGTCTACCAAAGTTACTCATGAAATTTTAATTGATGCTATAGTAGAAGACATTTACTCATCGTACTACGCAGTGGGACTACACCCGAAGCTATGTGGTCGGGTAACAAATTTTTACTACTCAACCATGCTTGCGCCTTTAAAATAGTTATAATGATGACATGGCACAGGGTCAGCAATTTTAGGGTAGGAAGTAGTAGATCATACCAACCCCAGTTTCGAACCGAAAGGATGAAAGGCCACAATGTAAAGCGCCGGAAGAAATGTCACCATGCATTTTATCTGGTGTGCTAACAATTCTACCAGTTCACCATCTTTTTAAAAGCTAAATCACCCGTTCAACGTGAAGACACGAAACCATGATCCCAAGATTTAATACCTCATGCTGTACCGACTGACGTAGCCGGGCTGAACAGCTAACTCTGCTCTTTGTTATTATTTTTCGGTGATTAAAGCCTGTGCATGTTTACCATAATAGCTTTGATCATTAAGGAATGCCTTTTTGCCAGTTCTAACATGAAGAATTTCATAAGAAATGCTAGTATATTTCATTTGATTAGAAAGACCCGTATCACTGGATACGCATAACCGAAAAATAACGTTTATCTACTCGAACTATAAATAATTAGATATCATGTTTGAAAGCTATGTGAAAATATCACTAACCCGAAGTTATATTGAGCAATGTTCAAAACAGGTCTACAGGCATGGCTGTGTGGTAAAAAGCTTGCTTCCCAACAGCGTGGTCCCGGATTCAGTCCCACTGCGTGGCAACTTGGCCAAGTCCTTTCTACTATAGCCTCTGGCCCACCAATGCATTGTGAGAGAATTTTGTAGACGAAAACTGTAAGAAGCACGTCGTATATATGTATGTATGTATGTATGTATGTATGTATGTATGTATGTATGTATGTACGTATGTATGTATGTATGTATGTTTGTATATATGTATGTATATATGTATGTATGTATGTATGCATGCATTGACAACCGATACAGGTGTGTTTATGTCTCCGTAACCGAGCGGTTTGGCTTAAGAGACCCATAGAATAAGCACTAGGTTTCTAAAGAATAAGTCCTGGGGTAGATTTCGATAAAAAACCCTTTAAGCTGGTGCTCCAGCATGGCCGCAGTGAAATGACCGAACCTAGTAAACGAATAAATGAATGATATTAGTATAATAGCTAAGGCTTAATCGTTAGTATGCTAGCGAAAAGGCTTAGATGTATATCTTCCGTCCTCTAGTGCTGAGCTCAAATTCCACTGCAATCAACTTTACAGCTCATCCTGTCGATATCGATAAAATGTAATTGATTGACCTCTTGTACGGAATTGCTGGCCTGTACCAAAATTTGATACCAATATGGGGATAATGTTACAGTCGAGATGGAGTCTAAGACTTATTGAATAAGTTCGGAAGGTTTTTTCCGCAAAAAGAACTGATTCTACCATGATACATCTCAGCTAATATGCAATCCGATAGATAAGTTATGTCCAACTCGAAATATGAAGGAATACAAAAGTATTTTATAAAATATATTTATGATACAATTATATGTACTAATGCTTACATAAGCAGATACATACATACACGCGGACAGACACACACATCAATACATACACACATACATACATGTGTGTGTGCGCGTGCGCACATTATATGATTTAAGGAGTCCAAATTTTGTAGTGCGGAAACCTATTGTAACGTTTGTTTTCAAATCGTTCTTTTCCATTTGTTCCTAGCGATATTGTATTTACTTTGATTTCAATTTGGCTATAATACCACAATGTATGTATGTTCTTTCATTCTTCATTAGTTTTTGCTCGTTTTCTCTTCACGTAGTATGGAATTATTTTACCATTATCAAAAAGCCGCTCCCTACATGCGCGTTATGCCTTTGAAAACACAATATCGCTAAAATGCTTATATAAGAATTATGAATCACGAAGAAATATGCATATATTTATGTTAGTATTTACTTATTTATTTAAAGTTACACAAAAATATAAACGCAACGTATGGTAAAATCAGTTATACTCTTACATTCATATATACATGAACACATACACACGCACAAACACATCGAAACATAAAAAAATATGAATTTTGTTTTTCACGTAATTGTTGATGTTCAAGAAAGGAAAATAGGATTGGTGTTTTAGATTTTGCCTGTTCATAAGTTTTTTGGATAAGAGTGAAAAATAAGCATAAAACACATATGCGTGCAATCAACAAGAGGAAATATATTTACCACATGTTATTTTCAGCTACATGTTGCATTCCATTTCCCAAACAATACGAATGAAATAAATAATTATGATATTATTATTATTATTATTATTATTATTATTATTATTATTATTATTATTATTAATAACAACAACAACAACAACAATAACAATAATAATAATAATAATAATAGTAATAATAATATTAATAATAATAATAACAATAATAATAACAATAATAGTAATAATAATAACAACAACAACAACAACAACAATAATAATAATAATAATAATAATAATAATAATAATAATAATAATATAATAATAATAATAATAATAGTAATATTCTGCTCAATACCACAGATTTTGTTGTCAGTTATTTGACCGTAACCAGTTGAGCATGTCCCTTAGTGGCTGTCGATATGTGCATCTCTGACCACGAGCAGAAGTAGTAGGGGAGCATCATGCAGTTTGTTGAAAGGAATTCTTAGAGGTTTGGATTATTCACCTTTGGAATCATTGGTGGTTCGTTCAGCATCCTTAATCCTTATTCGGGAACTTTTGAGCAGGATGGGCTGCTCAACCAGAAGAGAATTCTAACTGGGCCCTACCTGCAAGTTCATGCGCCTTTATCTTGATATGAGATCACCATGTCGTGCACATATAGTTTGAGAATACATAGACAGTATTTTACGTAGTGTATGGGCAGTTCCCATGAGCACTATCTTTTAAATTCTTACAATTTTGAGGTTTCCTGTATCTGAGCTAAGTAAGAAATAGCCCTATTTGCTGTTATTCCCAGGGCATCTATGAGAACTGGAATTGTTTTACGTCTTGTGGTTCCACATTTTGTCAATTTCTATTTCAAGGTCTATAAACTTGCTCCGTTTTTGGTAGGTCTTGACAGATACATTTATGTCTATTGGGACAGTCATATGAATCAGGAGGCATGATTTTTGTCTCATGTCTTTCAATATAATGTCTGACCAATTCGCATCAATTTTTCTGTTAGTTTGAACGGTGAAGTTCCAGAGGAGTGACGAGGAGTGAGATATGATTGTTTTCAAGCTCTGGAGGTGTTTTGTGTTCCCACAGCAGGTTCTGCCTTTTGCAAATTACACAGGGAACATACTCTACTGCTCTATCAAGCCTATTGAGACACACCGTAGTTGTAAGAAGACTGTACATGGAAACAACATGGTTTCATATTGTTGTTTACATACACGACATGTTAGGCTACTGCTCTTCTTAATATATTGGCCTGGTAGTTCCTTGTAGGCAGGCATTGATCATGGGCTGTTATGAAAAACTCTTCTGTTTCTGACTTTAAGCCAGAAGACATTAACAATTGATGGGTAAGTGCTTTGTTAACATCGGTATTATTAGCTCTCTTTGGGTATTTTCCATTGAGAGGTTCTTCTTGCCATTTATCTGTAAGAATATTTAAGGCAGCAGATTTACCACCGGATTTCTTACGCTTAACTTTTTCTGTGATTGTTTCTAGTACGTCTAATTCTGAGATGTGTTGTATTTGGAAGTCACTTAGATATTCCCTTTCCTGTTTTTTACTGAGTATGATGCTTTCTTGTTTTTATGCTTTAAAGAAAGGTTTAACATCCAGTCATCATAGTCTTTCATGTAGGTGTTGAGACCAACTGTGGCAATTTTCATTGTTAGTTCTAATTGTAAACAAACCACGGTCATCCTTTTTTCATGGCAGGTAAAGTCGTTTTATATCAGCCTTAATGTACTGCATTCTATGCATTGTCACCAATTTTCGGATTTTTCTGTCACGATTACATATTTCAGCAATTGATCAGTAAATGATATAGAAACTGTAAGCCACCACCAGTTTGGTTAAAGTATTGATCGCTTCCATCCTGTTTCTTGCATTCAGCTCTGTCTTGAGTATTGCCCTTGCCCAGCGACAACATTCTCTTGTGATCCTTTCCCTCATCACCGAATGTTTGATTCCTTCCTCTTCAAATACCCCTAGGTATTTGTAGCTCTCCACTGGTTCTAATTCATTTATGACATTCTGCTGCTCAAGATTAACATTAGATGTTTCTCCGACTTATCCTTTAATAAAGGTGGTTTTTGCACATTTATCGAGGCCAAATTGCATCCTGGGGTTATTAATGAATTATTTAACAATTACTAGTAAGCTCTGTAGCTTAACTCATTCATGTAAAAACGATGATTTATATTTTATCAAACATTTTATAGCCATATTGTACATCATCTAGCAATTTCGTGAGAGGTATTAAGGACAGACAAAAGAGGAGTGGTAACAGAGAAAATCTCCGGCATTAAGAGATTCATTGTCACTGTTCAAAGTTAGTGTGCTTCTCTATGATCTCATAATTATAGACAAGAAATTGCGCAGAGAAGGTGCTATTTCATACATTTCCTGACATTTCTTAATCCACCTACGTGGTCGACTATAAAACGTTTTTTTTATAGTCTACCCAGGTTATCGACAAGTTTTCGTGTCGTTTGTGACAATTTTCCAAGATCATCTTCTTGATGAGTAGTTGATCTTTATATCCACAGGACCTACGCTTACATCATATTGCTCATTAGAGAATATGCCACTTTCTCTTAAAAATTATAGATGTATTCAGTTTGATAGTATTTTATACGTTGTTGTTAAATAGGTTATGGCTCTAAAATTTTTTTGGTTCATTTGTTTCATCATTTTTGGAAGTAGGAATATTACACCATTAACTAGCCAAAAGGTAACCACACTGGGTTGATGCAAAACATTGTTGTAAAGTTTTGTTAGCAGTTCATGTCTCTCTTGGAAGGCATTCAGCCAGAAGTTAGGCTTTTATCCTTTTCTGGAGTCTTCCATTTGCTTGACTTCCCGAGAGCAGATCTTACACCCTCTACCTTGATACACACCCACTTTTGCTCTTTTAAAGAATCTAAGTTAGTAGGTATTCTATCTATCCAAGGGGCCTTTTTATTGTGTGTTTTTTCTTCTGCCCAAATTTTATTCCAAAATTCCTGCACTCTTTTTGATGTGTCAGACTTTACAGGAATTGCTATTTTCCCTATCTTCCTGTAAAACTGTTGCTGTCGTGAAGAATCTAACGCGTCTCTCATACCTTGCTATGCGGGCAGCTACAACACATACCTTTTGCTTGATGGTTTCTATGGTGGTATCGATGTCAAATATGGTTTTTATATTGTATAGTGTTTGTTTAATTTTCGCATTTTTTCGGATTGATTGTCTTGTCAAACTTAATGTTTTTACGCATTCTACATTAGATCTAAGTAGCTGAATTTGGTGTTGAATACGCTATTGCAAGGTAGGATTTTTGTGGGAATGTTGTCGTTTGCCAATTTTTCTCCGCATAGAATCGTTGGGCTTTTCGCGGATGCGTAGTACAGTGCTTGAGATCTGTAACATCAGCATCAGTAGCTGAAATTATATCTGTAATATCAACATCATTAGCTGAAATGATATCCTAAAATAATAATAGTTTCAGAAGTTGGTGCCGAGCATATAATTTTGAAACGAAGATTTAAGATGATTACTCGGTCTAATGCCGTATCAGGCAGTTGCTTTCATGACTTTTGTTCATGAATGATTGAAATTGTTACGTAAAAACAGTTAATTTATCGGCGATAGTATCACTTGGGTATCGAGCTGGAATCGTATAATGGCAAACGAATCAAAAGAAAGAAAGAACTGATGAACAGGATACAAAGACAAGAAACATATTGACAGCACACGGAGCCTTCCAGCCTAAGAGGGACATCGGTAGGCTGTACTTGTTCAGAAGAAAAGGTTGGAGAGGTTTGATCAGTTTCAGGGGTCGTATCGAAGCAGAGGAAAACAGTTTAGTATGACATATAAAAATGCCGTGGAACCGTTGTTGAAACATGTGGAGAAGTCCGACGTCATCAAAATTGATAAGTGTGTAAAAATAGAAATACTTGAAGAGGCAAAGAACACAAAAACAGAAGTAACATTAAAGGAGAAAAATGTACAGCCATTTTGCAAGAGATACCAACACCAAGACCGATACAGAAGCCCGGTGGCTATGGATGAGGAGGAGTGACCTGAAGATAGTGATAGAAGCACTTAAATATGCAGCACGACATCAAGTATTAAGGGTGATTTTATGTGAAGTGCAAAATCGACAACACAACCGAGAGCGACAAATGCAGAATGTATGGTGAGAGGAGTGAAACGGTAAGGCACATCGTTAGCGAATGCCCGAAGTTGGAACAAAGCAATTACAAAAGAAGACATGAGAATGTGGCAAGAATAATCCATTAGAAGCTCTGTGGTTATCACTGCCTACAATGTGTAAAGACGTGTTGTGTCCAAACCTCAGAAGGAGCCAATAAGAACTAAAATTGTAAAATCTTGTCGGTTGCGAGACATTACTAGATATCGGATGCCGGACATTGTTGTAGCGAATAAAGAAACAACTTGCTTGATAATCGACATAGCATGTCCCGTTGTCAACAGGATCAAAGAGGAAGAAGAAAAACTGGACAACTACAACGAATCGAAGTGCGACATACGCAGATTTTGTTCAATAAGAAGAGTAGACGCGATATCAATATTAATTGACGCGCTTGGAAATATCAGCTCTCAATTACTGACATAACTCAAAAAGATTGGTACAAATGTAACGATAGAACACCTATAAAAAAAATCCTTTCTTGGAACTGTAAGAATTCTTCGCAGGGTTCTTGAAGCATGGCTAGTAAACACGTGTCATCTTTGTCTGCTGGCAATAGACAGCTGAAACTTTCCATCATACCCAACAAAAGGAGACGGGAAATTTCATCAAATAATAGTAATGATAATAATAAAATCTACTGTTTACTTTTTAAAATTGTGTTTGCTTAACTAACAATAATGAAGAGAAAATTATTTATCATGAATATGAAGAATACATCGCTATTTCATTATACTCAAATATATTTATATTGATGAATACAAAATGAATATATTCGAAGACAAGTGACAGAAATGCTGATGTATAATTGTGAGGATCCACATGAAGTTATTGATGGAACACTTTGTCATTTCTTTTTCCCTCATAGAAGTAATATATGAGTAGTGTTATTGCAAATAGGATACGTACTGCTTTGTCTAAAACTATTAACCATGCACACGTTGAAATCTAACCCTTCTTTAGAAAATGGCAATGTATTGAGCGTTTAATTTGGCCCAACCTTAAAAAGGTAGTAGTTATACATTTAATACAATGGATGAATTGTACAGAAATTACATAAGTTCTGCAGATAATATAAAAATCTCACAAATGTCACGGGAATAGTTTTTTTTCTTCTTTGCTACACGCGAATTTTACAGCAGCACACTATCCACAAAGACATTCATGTATAAATTCTTGAAAGTAATAACCGATACCTAACATTGATATAGTTCCGTGCTCATCCCACTCCTAAGTTAAAGAAACTACTTCCAGAAGTAAAATTATATCAATGATTGAAATGGGTAGTTAAAATCAAGTGGAAAGGAAGACAATCAAACCATGAACAAAAAAGCTATGTCTAACAGCCGTAGCTATAATAATGTTATCAAGTTGAATCTGACTAGATCGCCAAGAATCGCCTGCTGAATGTAACCAAAACTTCAAGATCCCAAACAAAAGGATTTTTGCAATAACCCTACATCTACGATCCTACCGCCGGTTAGTAATCATTGGTCATTTTTAAAGGCCTTAAACTAATAGTATCAGTTTTAAAATTTACCTTGAAGTTATAAAGTTAAAGAAGGAAATCCTTTTTATGGTCGCATCATATGCGAAATATATAAGATACTTAACAAAACAATATTCAAAATCCAGATAAGAAAAACAAAGATGAAATATGAGCAACATTGTATTAGACGGAATGTTGAGAGTATACAGTTCTCAAATTTCTAAATAGTACAGTGACAGCCATATGAAAATATAGATTTAAAATTGGTGGATTCCGGTATGGAGTAATAAAAGGTTTCGTTTTCTCAGTCGACTTTGGAAGTTATTTTAAAAAGCTCAGAAATTTCAGGACATTCTTATTAAACCAGACGATATATATATATAAACAATTGCAGCGTGGAAAGTGTTTATAAGCCATTTAAGAAACACACACAAAACCGTTATATTGACTTCAACATATAAATTTAATTCGTCAAAATATTTTCGTCGCTTTCAGACCGCGACCTGTTCACTGACAAATCCTCGTGCAGCACGTGATTCTTAAATGGTTTATAAACACCTTCCACGATGCAATTGTTCCGGCACACGATCTCAGATCGGGTCACTTGCTATGCATGTAAATTTCCGTAATATATATATATATATATATACACACATCATATACTTATCTATCTTTCTATTTATCTCTATCTATCTCTCTTTATACACACATACGCGCATCCATATATATGTTTGTAACTCGGTTTTAATAAACACACTGCATCTATGGACGTCTGATGCTAATAGTGGCACAATTATTATTGTCGGCATCTTCATCATAGTCGTCATCATCATCATATTATTATTATTGTTGTTGTTGTTGCTGTTGTTGTTGCTGCTGCTGTTATTTAATCATCTGCATCACTATTGTGAATAGTTCTAAGTGTAATTTTTTCGTCCAATTATTGCATTTATCATAAATCTAGTGCCCGTTATTAAATCTTGAAAATTCAATTTAGCCCTGTATTTGTTATTCATATTTCACTTTTATAGTTTAAAGAGTCCTTTTTGAATATTATTTTTGTTTCATTGTAGTTTATTTTGCTAGTAATTCTTCTTTATTTATTTTTTTTAACCTTTGCGAAACATTTCTAATTAAATTGATAAATCTCCACTGAAATATTCAGAAGAATTGCTGTAGTTTTTTTTAAATCTTTTTCGCCTGCTTACTTAGTTTTTCGATTCAGAAAATTGCCAATTATGCATTTATATAAATATACCCATAGATAAATTAGTAAGCAAACAGAAATTGAACTGTTTGATTAAATCCAACACTATATATTATATACAGTATATACGACAATATTAATCAATACAATGAAGGTACTCGTTGAGACATCGCTAAGTTATTTCTGTATTTAATCATCTTTGATACCTTAAACTTCATTCAACCACATTCAAATCTCTAGATCAAATACCTGTGAGTTACAGGGAGCATAACAAACAGTGTAAATACTTTAATGACTCATTTAGTGTTTACTAGCAAAAGCAAATTATATGCTTTATATTGTAACAGCCGACACAATAACGCATAATTGTGCGTGCATCAAGTATACTACGTATTCCAGACTGAGAAACTGAATACAAAGAGAAAAGTATGTTCTCACTCAACGTTAAATTATCCTCATTTTGGATGAACCGGTTATATGTATGCCTTAACAAATTCTTGAAATTGAAAGGATTCTGGCATAAATAAATATAGCCTTATTTGTCGTTAACAAACTCAATTTAAACCACGATATTGATTTTAGATATATTGATAGACTTAGATTGCAAGTCAATGAACTGCGGGGATCCAATCTATCTATTTATCAAGTAATGGTCATACTGAACTTCGAGGCAGCAACTGGCAGAATCGTCAGCAGCCCGAGCGAAACTCTTAGCGGTAGTTCGTCAGTCTTTAAGTTTTGAGATTAAATACCGTCAAGGTCAACTTTAACTTTAATTCTTTTGGGGTGGATAAAATGAGATGTAATCGGCTCACTCCCTATACCTAAATTACTGGTCTTTAACCAAAGTTTGAAATCAATACAATGCTGGACTTGCGTGATTGGTAACAAGGACGAGTAGAGCACAACATTGAGATGTGTTTTGAATTCATTCAAATAAATACAGTACTGAAGACTCATTAACATCTGATCCGGAGATCTATCTAGACAGGGAAGTAAGTTACCAGTAATCACTTTGTAATCCACACGAAATGAGGTGTGGTATGAATTGAAACCAAAATTAATGCATATCAAACCTGATACTACAATACTATTCGGCAATCTTTGCTATTTCCAATATCGTATTTGTTCATAACATGGTTAAAAATGCAACGGTGACCGTTTAAAATAAGTGCATTGTTTACATATTCATGTTCGTATTTTCATAAAATGGAAATTGTTAAATCGAATTAGATCATTTGACAGCTGATGCTTCTGCATGAAAGGGAATTCGTACACAAAACTAAAACGAACAGAAGGCATCTGACTTTTCTTAACATATATTCAGTCAATAAATAATTTCTTCGAAAACTTTATTGCCTCCTGACATCTTGTGTACTCTCCCCCTTCTCTCCCTCTCTCTCCCTCTTTTTGTTTTCTCTCTTCCTCTCTGTCTGTCTCTCTCTCCTCCTCCCTGTTTGTATATATCTGTGTCTCTCTGTCTATCGCTCTCTCGCTCTCACACTCTTTCTAAACTGTTTCTTTTATCAATTTTTCTCTCTATATCTTACCATTCCTTGAAATCTAAAATTCCATCAGAATTCCATATGTTGCATTTTCCCTAGATGTCTATATATTAATCTCTGTTCTTTGATCTTTTATTTTTGCCGAACATTCAGCTATGATATATGTTCATACCAAATGCACTCAAAGATATTGCTTAACAGCAAACTCTCCATTTGGCATCTGATGCAGCTGATACTGCGTCACCCAACACACTAAAAGGTCAAACTTTTAGAATATAATCAATCGAATCAATGAAGGACTCTAAATCTCGTTGTTTCATTTCTTCACCAGTAATTGTTTCACTGAAATGTATAAAGTTCAATACAGTTGTTTTATGAATGAGTTAATTCATTTCACTTTATACTAGCTTATGAAATGTAGAAATATACAAAAGTATGGAAATTTTGTATTCAACTAAAGTGATTTTTTCTCTTTGCTTCCATACTTTATTAAACTAGTTATGTTAATGTTGTAGCGAGAGTCATGACACGCCCTGCGAGAAGAGACTTGACCGAACGACTATAAAAAGCAGTGGTCTGAGCGATGGACAGAAAGTAGGCGTTAGTCGCAGAAAGTCGTAAGGTGCCGTTTTGGTAGTTGTGGGAATATCGTCTGTTGTTTGCGTATAGTTGCGTGGAAAGCTTATTGGATTGTCAAGCTGTTGTTACCCTGCTTCGTTATATGTTTTTTGTTACTACACGGTTATAGTGTAAACAATTATGGTCATAAATAGTGGCGATCCTACAATAATTGGCAACGAGTAACTACATTACAATAATTGACGATGAGGTGTCGAAGCTCACGCAGGTCAGTTGACAAATTTTTGTGATGCTAAATTGTTAATGATGGAAGAATTATTAGCTTCTAGAATACAGTTACAAAAACAGCATCAAGAACAGTAACAGGAGCTGCAGAAACAACTACTTCAGCTTCAAGGAAAGGTACTGAACTTCATTGGGAAGTGAAATTTTAAAAAATGAGTTGTTGGAAAGAAGGAAAAAAATTATAATAAAATACATTTCGTTTACTACGAAATTCGAAATCTCCGCGAGAATAAACTTGACCGAACGACTATAAAAATAGCACTGTGAGTGAGAGAGAGAGAGAGAGAGAGAGAGAGTAAGCAGTGATCAGAAGAACTCTCAAGGCTTCGTTTCGATAGTTGTCGGAATATCGTTTGTTGGTTCATCTATAGTTCGTCGATAGCTTGTTGGATTATCACGTTATTGTTACCCTGATTCATTATATGTTTATTCTTACTACATGGTTATAGTTGAAATAAGTATCGTCAAAATTGGTAGCGTTATTACAATAATTAGCGGCGAGTAACTAGGTTAAAATTGTAATATTAATAAACCCCATTCAAGGGAACAGACACGGTATTTCATATTTGATGCTATTTTGCAGGAACGTGGAGAGTGTATTGTTCTATAGCTGCAGATCAAGCAAAACCCTGTTTATTAAACTTGGTGGAGGGATACAGTGTGAAATTTCGTCGATATCATTCATAGTGTTGCATTCAAAATGTTCAGCTATCGCACAGGTTAAGACAATATCATTTGATTACATTAGCTGGTTAATTTTTTTAAATCATCCGTACCAAATCTGAGGATAACCTCCCCATTTCACTCGGCACACCTATAAAGATTTTACATGTTCTTCGATATTAGGTATCCTTCTTTATCCATTGAAAACATTATAATATTATACCTCGAATTTAGATGTGGCATTTATTTCAAATACAAATAATGTAATAAAATAAACGCAGTCGACAAGTACGATGCACACATGCTCTTCTACATTGTTTATTTCGGACTAAACTATATCACGGTGGGCGTTTCAGTGAGGGACTACCAGCAATATATACTGCGATGCGTAATTTCAAAAAACATGGTTCGTTTGTCTGTTTAAAAGTTAATAGTAGCTGCATGACTCAATGGTGTTGCCATAATTTACTTGATGCATTCAAGAACATGACACCAGTCATTCGTAGCAGACAGGCTGTTAGATAAATAACACAGAAATAATGTCAAGTGTTATGTTCTTTCTTTATTCCGGATATCAAAACATAGGCAAATATTGCAAATAATCACGAATTAAGATGTATTTAACGAAGTCGTTAAAAGTTATTCGGCACCTAGCATATGCTGTAACAAATTTGTTAGTCGTATGTAATTCCATTTACGTAACTTTTGCTTATCCATAGACAAAAAAAGCATCTAAGCATATTCATCGGAATGTTTTATATTCGTAGATTGAAAAAGAAGATATATTGGCTGTCTGAGAAAACCGGACATTGTCTAGCGTGTACAAATAGGATGCATATATTTACACAAACACAAAACATATTCGGAAGCCATACGTACATTTACGAAAGCACCTGTATGCGAATAAATACATACATATTTATGAATGTATATATAAATATAAATATAAATATAAATATATATATGAATATATATATATATATTATATATATATATATATATATATATACAGATATATATATATATATATATATATATATATATATATATTATATATATATATATATATACATATGTATCTATATGCATACACGCATATTCTCACGCACCCGCACATATATATGGGTATGATATATGTTTATTACAGATTCGTTCTGCCACGGATATTCAAGATTGCATATATGTATGTGTATATATATATATATATATATATATTATATATATATATATAATATATATATATATATATAATATATATATATATATGTGGTTGTGTGTGTGTGTGTTTTAATTTCTTAAAGGCAAAAGAATGCAAGTTATAAAAGAATTTAATGTGGGTCGATGGTTAATAATATTACCTGGTAATTCAATATTTCGGGGCTAGGACCACTTCTTTGGGATATCTACGAAGTTGAAGGTTCCTAACGTCTTTGCTCTGTAATATGAGTGTGAATGAAAGGCTGTTTCGCCATGCTACAGTGGCCCAATCGGCTGTATACAGGTCTGATCTATTATGCGCGCTATGTATTTGCTAATTTAAAAAGCATTTTTATTCTCATGTTCTCTGTGTTTTTTTTTCTTTTAGCGTTAATGGAAACTTGGATGTCTTAGGTTTGGAAATATTGTTACCATTTTCTAACGGAAGACAGATTAGCATATGAGTGTTTTAAATGTATGTGATGCTACTTTCGACATAGAATACCATACATTTGCTACATGTGATTTTATACACCACGTAGAAGCATGGAAATATACTTTCATCTTTGATCGAGGATTTGGACAACGTGTTGTTTTGTTTTAGCTTGCTTTTAGTTATGACTCTCTTCAAGGAAGGTCTTTAGTATGTCAGTTGTATATACTAATGATCGCATTTCATTTAATGGGTTTAAATCAGCATAACGCGTGTCATAACATTCAAGTCATAATCCCCACCTTTACCAATAAATTTTTCCGACCATGAAACCAGGATTCTGGTCCATCAGGCAATAATAATAATAATAATAATAATAATAATAATAATAATAATAATAATAATAATAATAATAATAATAGTAATAATAAATGAGGGTTCTTTGATAAAAAAATTTTGGATTGCTATTTCAATATCGTCTCTGCTTCTGATTGTCTTTCCTCTGGTAAAATGTTCAGGTAACCTGAATAAGTGAAAACGGGATTATGCTATGACTGGTAAGTAGGGTGGGTAACGTAGAGCATCCCAATCTAAAATAACTCTCATATTGGTTTAGCTTTGCCAAATAAGCCCATATATTATCATGTATTATCACGAGACAGTACACTTTCCCCGCTATGATTGAGGTTATCCTGCATAGTGGGCCAGAGATTGTTAAGCCTCTCTCTTTGTCCCCATTCATTTGAGGATAAGTCACTTCCCATGTTGGACTTGATGATTGATAATCATCCAAAATATCGGAATTCCCCTTTTTAAATTTGTCACATTTACATCATGACAATATACGACGCATCTTATCCAACGCATGTGTTGTATTGTTACTTCAAGAAAGTTGTGAAGCAATGCCGAATTGGCTATTGGAGACGGCATATAGACACAAAAGCCATGTCCACATTAACATAAATCATTAACTCTATGCGGAATAGCCGGTTACAAGGACAGCTTTTACAAATTCTTTGTATGATATTATCAGGTTAATTATATGAAAATACAGCATAATTTTCCAGTGTCCCTAAGATATATATTTATAATTACACACATCTCTATGTACGTGTATACACGCACACACACACGCGCGCACACACACACACATACATACATATATATATATATATATATGTGTGTGTGTGTGTGGTGTGTGTGTGTGTGTTTGTATACATACATAGACATATATACATACATATGTATATGTGTGTGTGAGTGTTTGCGCGCGCGTATATATAGCGAGAGAGAGACAGTCAGAGTGAGAGATGTGTGTAATTCAATATAGGGCATGTAGTCTCCGAGATATTTATGCAACGGTGTTGTATGCATATATATAAATGTCTATATAGATATATATGCATATAAATAAGAAAATTGTGTTTAATTTATTGGAGGTTACACGTTATTTGAAATGTAGGATAGTACGTGGGTATGTGTGGGTTAGTTTGAACGTGCTGTCAGCGATTGTGTGTTTGTGTTTGTATGTAAGGGGTGTATATGTGTGAGTGTTTTCTGTGTTCGTCATATTCTTTCCGACGCTCGGAGTATTGCTATAAGATGGATCTAGCTTAATATTATAGCCTCCTTCGACGTGCTTTGTCTTATTCTGTTGTAATTATCAGTGATGTATAAGGAACAGATTTTAGAAATATTTATACAAGATGGAGCGTAGTCTATGACTTTCCATTATATGTTTGCATTCGTTCTACTTTATGTTAAATCCCAGAAGCCGTAGACAGAAATGTTGAGCCCTCTTTCAATATATTGCGAAATATACTTGTGAGTTTCTTGTATCATGTTTGAAGGATCCATTAATAGCACCAATATAGAATTATTAAGTTTGTTGAACTGCTGCATTTTGAAAGTGATTTTTGATAGGGTACCTCGCTTTTTAAACTCTGTTTACCTTTTTCGATACCAATACTCGTTGATAGTTGTCTATAGATAAGTGCATAAAGTTGAGGCGCGTGGCTTAGAGGTTAGGGCGTTAGACTCGTGATCGTTAGATTGTGGTTCCGATTCCTGAACTGGGAGATTCGTTGTGTTCATGAGCAAAATAGTTCATTTCACGTTGCTCCAGTCCACCCAACTGGCAAAAATCAGTAATCCTGCGAGGGATCGGCGTCCCGTTCAGATTAGAAATATATACGCCATGAAATAGGGAAACCGGACCTTATGTGTTTGCATGACTCGAGAAGGTAAATTCCCTATTTTGTTACTCGCATACAAGATCAACTTGAGCTAAAATGAAAACCAATCCCATATAAGTAACTAACTGACGTACCCCGTAATTCCCGGAAAAGCGGGGCTCATCCCTTGGTTCTGTTCTCATAATTATTTTGGTAATCCAATAACAACAATACAAAGTACGTAGACCATAAAGCGGTTGTTGTGCATTTACAGAAAATACCAAACGGTCTTACATAGGATCTTGTTTTAGGAAATCCCATTAAATTATGAACACCCAAGTCGTGAGGTCGGTTAGGTAATAACAGGAAATTAGTTACCCGATAGAATGAATTCAAATAAGTAGCCACGAAAAGGGCTTTAATGCGTTCCAGGGTATATAGAACTTAAGAGAAAATACCAATAATGTATGTATACGAAAATCTTGAAGCGTATTACGTAATAACAGGTTAATCTGTTATGAGATAATAACAATTCAAAGTAAATAACTCTGTTAAGGGCTTTTGTGCGTTCCAGGAGAATATTATCCTTAGGGGTGCGAGTGTTGAAATAGATCTACAATGAATGTAGAAACAGACTGACATTTATTTTTACATTTTGTAGACGTACAAATAAATTTGCATATAGTTTTAAAATAAAATAACATGTAGATTATCAATTCATTTACAACACTTATAAATATTACAATTAAATAATAAATACCTGATGATCTGGTCAATCTTATTAAGTTTGCAGAACTTCTTGATAAGCGAACTCTTTGGTCTTTCCTTGCAGGGCTGATTTTTCGCAGGTACTCAATTTCGAGATTGTTCACTGCCTTTTCTGGTTGAAGCAGACCAAATGTGGCAATGCCTTGACCTCCCGTAGCTTGCATTCGGGTGTCCAGGTCAAAGAGTGCCTCATTACAAATGGCGTTATTGGAGTGGCAATTTTCGCTAAGGCTTGCCTTTGAATCCTTTTGTAGGATGTCCTCTGCCATGCTTGTTTTGTGGGTGACCCAAAACTTGAGGGGTTCACCTTAGCCAAATGTCATCAACATGATAGAAAATAGCTGACGCACTTGAGTTGGTGCGCTACTGACTGATGCTTCCACCTGTGTCCGGTTACAGTGAGCATCATCCTTCAGTAGTCCGAATTTGATGCAGGTTTCTCTGTAAGTCGTGCACTCGTTGTGACTTCAAATGTCTGAGAGTGTGCAGCAGTAGACGCAGAAAGAAGCACTCCTACTGATTAGGTTTCACTGTGTCCATCCACCTGATGACTGCCCAACGGTTCTTCCCAGCCCTCAACGCGTGCCCCTTGCTTGTGCCTGTTCCATCTGTTTTGTTCCCAGGTAGAGTATACAGGAATCTCAACGTACAACAATGTTTGGTTAAACAGATCACATTGGATAATTTGAAGAAAACTGTCAAAGCGGTTTCTGGTCGATTCAGAACTAGGTTTCGAGCATAGTCGTCTGTGAAATATTCACGCTGGCCATTTTCGAGATGTATAGGTGGATTCACCACTGCTGGATGTCGCTTGTGAATTTCGAAGCCCAGAATGTGGCACATTGCCTCGTTAGAGGAAATATACGTTCACAAATTATAATGGTGAATTTTATCTGCCTGCATAACCTCCTGTTCAAATTCCCAAACCGCCATATCTGAGCCCTTATTGAGGTATTTACATGCATATTTAATACTCTTTAGAGTTGCACGGCGCAACATTAACATGGGCTTGCAATGTTTTAGACGGTAACGGGTTGTAGAACACAATCCACGTTTTGTCAATTTCCATCACTTGACCATTAACTTTGAGCTTGGTAATGCTTGGGGTGATCAAAGGAAAATGAATGGGTTATTTCCCTTGGCTAAGAAAATGGACGGGTTATTTCTTGGCTACGAAAATGAATGGGTTAGTTATTTTCCTTGGCTGTTAAAGGAAAATATATGGACGTAGACCCATTCTAGGGGTCGTAGCCTTCCAGTTCTATAGTTTCATTAAATTTCAATGATCCCAGAAACATTGAAACAAACTCGATGTTACTTTAACATGTTTGCAAAGGTTCACGAAAATTCGTTAATGGGTGTAGATGGCACCTAGACACAGACATCCAAACAGACAACTTGCGTTTATATACGTGTAGATAACTATATACTTATAGCGTACTTCATTTTACCGTGTATTTATGTATACCGAAATATATTCGAATCGAATAACCGAAACAGAGGTTAAAACACGAGGTACCTTTTGACAAGTCACCTGAATGGACACATTTGTACAAATGATGGACCACAACGACTTAGTATAGCATCTCACCCACGAAGGACTAATGCACGATTGGTGGCGAACGATCGTAGTGATTAATAAATATTCTCGTGTGTTTTCTTTGCAGAATTTAAAATTTAAAATTTGGTTCAGAGACAAATAAATCTCGTTGTGAAATGTGTATTGGCCATCTCAATTCGGCATCTATGAAGAGATGATGTCGAGATGAGTGGGTCAATCATTTAACCCATTTGTATACTTATTCTATATAAACACCATAACTGAGACATTTCCTATGTTGGATCTGGAGCTTGCATTGGATCGTTAAACTGTATGCCGGTATAAGATTTAATGTACATGTATATTTATACGTATGTGTATATTTGTGTGTGCATGTACACGTATGCGTAAGTGTATGGATATGTCTATATATATGTGTGTATATATGGATGTGTTTGTATACCGTATATACACGAATGTAAGATTTCGACACTCGATTGGTATCATTAATATCAAAATACTTTCGTTCAAACTAGTGCAGGAGTGGCTGGGTGGTTAGAAGATTCCCTCCCTACCCCATGGTTCTAGGTTCAGTCCCACTGCATGGACTATCTGGCAAGTGTTTTCTGGATTAGACTCTGGATGACCTGAGCCTTGTGCGTGAATTTGGTAGACGGAAACTGAAAGACGCCTGTCGTATATGTATATATGTATATACATATGTGTGTGTCTGTATGTAGGTTTGTGTATGTATTTGTGTATCTGTCTTTGCCATTTTCCGAAAAAACGTTGGAAAACCGATTATAGCAGTGACTCTATCAATTCCTAGGGATATTTGATGAAGGAATTTTTGTATTCCGAAATATTATATCAAACTAGACATATAATATAACAGTTAATATAGTCCATTGTTGTTACTATAGTGCATTGTTGTACCAATCAAAACACATTATATTTTACAATATATATATATATATATATATATATATATATATATATATATTATATATATATATATATATAATATATATATATATATATATAATCCACATTTAGGGAACGAAGCTCGCCAAATTCTGGCTACATAGGTTTCCTAGTTAGCACAACCTTGGAATTAGTAATTACCGAACTTGTAGTTCTCCACTAGCTACTCATCAGGCCGAAAATACCTTTGTTAAATGAAGGTCACATTATCTTCAAGGGATCCCAAATTAACTTGTAAGAGAATTAATCGAAAATAATTGGAAAGCAAGTAGTTATAGAAAACAAGAAAAGCTTAGGTACGAAGAAATAATATATGTGAGTGAGAAAATGTCTAAATTTGTTAATTAAAAGAATTATCATGAAGAGAAGGGGAAGGGAAGAGTAAGGGGAAAAATGTGCTCTGATTGAAGCTGGCTAGTGGAAGGTTCTTGTTAATATAGGCTGGAATCATTTACTATGTCAACTGTAAATAAACAAAGAGAGTTATTGAGGCATCCTGTATATACATTTAAAATAGAGACGAAATTCAGGAGGGGGAAGAGACAGAAAATTTAGGAATGGTACTAAGTAGGTATTTGTTAAGAGAGAGAGGGTCAAATAGAGGGGTGGGAGATATTGTTTCTGGTCAATAAGTGAATCGAGTACTTGTAGTTAAGTTGGTAGTTTATCACTTAACAGTAAAACTATGTAAATGCATCTTAGCGTGTATGTGCGTACTCTTTCCGTGCGTCCATATTATCTTGAGTCTGTGCACGCGCGCGTAGGCGCCCGCATATTGTCATATGCAGGAGACGGGTATAGAGATAAGGTATATCACGAGGATAAGAGAAAATACGAAATATAAAAAAATATAAAGGTAGTTAAAATGTTGCTTGTTATAAATTTATATTGGCATACATAGCAATCCCAGATGCTAACCCTGAACCATAAAGTAACGTTTTTCATCTTATCGTACTTCGATAGGGAAAATCTACAACTTTCTACGCCCAATAAGCCACTGTCGTTCCTGAAAGTTGTTGATTATAACTTCTCCGGACTGCTCGAAGCTTACCAATTTCCTACACCTGGATCCTTGGCTCTTACTTTTGCATACATACATACATATATACATACATACATACATACATACATACATACATACATATATATATATATATATATATATATATATATATTCAGAGAGAAAGAGAAAGAGAAAGAGGGGAGAGAGACACACACATATATGCATACATACACATGTTATGTGTGTGAGTGTCTAACGCCTGAGAGCAAGTAATATATATATAATAAATCTCTGAGCGAGGTATAAACAGTAGCTGCACGACACCGTGAAGTATGTGTGCCACTTAAATGTGGCTAATCCCCTAAGGGTGGATGCTACTGTAGCTGGTATCCCCAGGAAGACACCTCCTCCAGCTGGCTATTGACACACTTTTTGTGTCCTGTCAGTATTTGCAAAGGGAAGCCACCCTTCCCATCTCCAACCCGATGTGATACACATGGACTCGAGTTTCTGGGTATTAACCCATCATCAACATGTGACAATCATCGGCTGTCAATGTGAAGTGGTTCCCAATGCAAATAATGATAGGGCACGAAAGTGTGTCAATAGCCAGATGGAGGCGGTGTCTTCTTGGGGTTTACAAGCTAAAGTAGGTTCCACCCTTAAGGTTTAGCCACATTTAAGTGGCAAATTTACTTCACGATATATATATATATATTATATATATATATATATATATATATATATGTATACGTATGTGCCAAATAAGGGTGATTACGGAATCTAGGTGCTTATTTCAGTCAGTACTTCTGTAAATACCACTTAAACGAATGTACTGAAGTGAACAATGCTTTTCTTGCATCATGATATTTGCATAAATTGCAAGTTCAGCTTCTTTTGTTTGGTTGCGGGTTATAACATAACGAATGGAAGTACTGGTACCATGCTTAAAGCGCTTTCAACCATGTTAAATAAATCATCTAAATCGTTTCGCTAATACCTCTTCATGTACTGAAGTAATGTTTTAATTCTAATGTCATTATTTATTAATGTATAATAAATACTTAAAACGCAGAAAATGAATGTCTTTGCCACATATATATATATATATTACCGTGAATCTCATCCCTTTAGTAGGTGTTTTGCAAGCATTTCAGAAGATGTTGATTCAAACAGGTCTATATGTGAGGGGTAATTTAAAGTATATAATTGTGTAAAGCTGGAACAATTCGAGAAGGTACAAAGGTAGCTAGAAAGTTAAAAAAAAAGAAAAAGAAAGATGCAGATTTACATTGTCTTTCTCTATTTCGGGTGAAATTATTACAGAATTATTACATACTGAAATTATTACATAACTGCCCTAGCATGTAATGCATTTATACATTATTTCTTCAGGACATTCAGGGAAATGGTGGGTGGAAAAAATGTCCTGAATAAGGGTGTTTTCACCCTAAATATAGAAATACAAGGTAAAACTGCAACTTCTGTTTTCTTTTTATTTTGAAGCTTACATTGTACCCTTTCGCATTGTTTCGGGTTTACACAACTACATTCGATAAAGTTATACCTGACAATGCTTCACAAAAACTACCTCATTTTAATATAAGTGATAATATTTCTCTAACATTTAGCATTTACTAGTAATCAAAGTAAAACTTTAAAATTCAAAAACATTACGTTACATTATACTTATTTATAGGAAATAGGCGGATTTAATATTAATTTTAAAATGGCACTTAAGACATTTTCTTTAAAAAGCATTGTAAAAGATTTACTCTGAAAAGTAACATCACCCTATATTATATATATTTTATCGACGGCAATATATATCCCTTAAATGATACAAACATTGTGTTTTAACGATTTATTGATGTGCATTTACATATTTTCTTTCGTAATATTACGACTCGTTTCAGAGCACATTATTTCTACTGCCATAATTAAGGAGCTATTATCGGCTTTCTAAAGATAATTCCGGAACGTAAAATTGCACGGTATACTTGTTGATAGTGACAAAACATCATTGACTTGAATAATTTAATAACGTTACTCGAAATGAACCATTATTTCATTGTAGTTGTGATATTAGTTTCTTTCCATTGATTCACTGCTTATCTAACTTGGCTAGTATTACGGGTACACAATGGACGTGCATATTAGAAACTTTGATTATGTTTTTTCTCGCCAAATCCTGCATCGATTAATACAATTGTTTATAAAATCGTTATTTTGTAACTATGCTATCGAAAAATGATAACTTAATTTACATTTTGCATTAACAAGGAAGTATGACGTAATTTCTTTATTATACTTTTGCGTTAAAACGATTACATAACTGCGTTAGCATATGTAATGCGTTTATACATTATTTTGTCTTTCTAAAATTCAATTATTACGAAGTACTTCAATACTCTACTCTTCAACAATAAATATGTACTTATCTTTTTTAGTGCATCTCTATAGATGCGGACTTACAGTTCATTTTCATAAGAAGCATTTCGTAAGACACTTATTTGTTGCGCAATTGTTAGTTTACATGCAAAATTCTTCTGCTAAGTTATACTGGATTAATTATGTTTTCGATCTGAAACAAATGACGTTATGTATATTCATATCTGCTGCAATAAAAAAGACAATAATTTTTAAATATTTAAACATA